>NC_053436.1:35547025-35847025 GCF_007990345.1 Gossypium hirsutum
GTCTGGGATGTGTTCTAATGCAAGAAGGAAAAGCCATAGCTTATGCTTCAAGACAGTTTAAGCCGCACGAAAAGAACTATCCGATGCACGATCTTGAATTAGTTGTGATTGTGTTTGTTTAAAGATTTAGCGCCATTACTTGTTTGGTGAGAAATGTCACGTGTATTCTAATCATAAGATTTGAAATTTTTGATGACTCAGAAAGATCTAAATCTGCAACAAAGAAGATGGTTAGAACTGATAAAAGATTACGAACTTGTGATTGATTATCATCCGGGAAAAGCAAATGTTTTTGCTGATGCCTTGAGTCAAAAATCATTGTTTGCTATGCGTACAATGAATGCACATTTGGTTCTGTCCTATGATAGTTTAGTTTTAACTGAACTGAAAGCTAGATCTTTTTCCTACAACAGATTATTGAAGCTCAAAAGATTGATAATGAGATTTTAGCTAAATGAGCTCAGTGTTATGTAAAGTCTGATTCAGAATTCAGAGTTGATAAAGATGATTGTTTGAGATTCCGAGATTGAATATGTGTTCTAAGAAATTCAGAGCTAATTTAGATGATTTTGAATGAAGCTCATAATAGTCGGTTATCTGTGCATCCAGGTAGTACAAAAATGTATTATGATTTGAAATAGCATTATTGGTGGTCTGGAATGAAAAGAGATATCTCTGATTTTGTTTCTAAATGTTTGATCTATCAGCAAGTTAAAGCTGAACATCAGGTGCCATTTGGTTTGTTGCAACCGATTATGGTTCCAGAATGGAAATGGGATCAAGTGACAATGGATTTTGTTTCGGGTTTGCCCCTGTCTCCGAGAAAGAAAGATACAATCTGGGTTGTAGTTGATCGTTTGACGAAATCAGCTCATTTCATTCTGGTTCAATCTGATTTCTCACTTGATAAGTTAGCTGAGTTATACATTTTTGATATCGTGAGACTACATGGTGTGCCATTGTCTATAGTGTCAAATAGAGATCCGAGATTCACATCACGATTCTGGAAGAAGTTGCATGATGCTTTGGGTACTAAATTGCACTTTAGTACTGCTTTTCATCTGCAAACGGATGGTCAATCTGAGCTAACTATTCAGATACTTGAGGATATGTTGAGATGTTAAATTCTTGAGTTTGAAGGTACGTGGGAACAATATCTACCTTTGATTGAATTCGCTTATAATAACAGTTTTTAGTCGAGCATTAAAACGACACCGTACGAAGCTTTATATTGTCGCAAATGTTGTACACCTTTGTATTGGATGGAGCTTAGCGAAAATAAGGTTCACGGGGTTGATTTGATAAAAGAGATTGAATAGAAAGTAAAGGTGATCCGAGATATTTTGAAGCAACTTCCGATCGTCAGAAATCATATGCAGATTTGAAAAGAAAAGACATTGAGTTTGAGATTGGCAATAAAGTGTTTTTGAAAGTGTCTCCGTTGAAGAAAGTGCTTCGTTTTGGTAGAAAAGGCAAGTTCAGTCCAAGGCTCATCAGGCCGTATGAGATTATCGATCGTATTGGGCCGGTAGCGTATAGATTGTTATTGCCACCAGAACCAGAAAAGATTTACAATGTGTTTCACGTATCGATGCTTTGACGATACAGATCTGATCCTTTGCATGTGATTCCTCCGTCTGAGATTGAAGTTTACTCTGATATGACTTACGAAGAAAAGTCAATCTGTATCTTAGCTCGCGAGGTTAAAGAACTACGAAATAAGAAAATTCCGTTAGTAAAAGTGTGCAAGTTGTTTCTTTGCTTGTAGGTTGACCCAAATTGGGGTGACAATTTGGCTATTTAAATGGCCTATTTTTGTCCACACGAGCAGAGACACGGGCTTGTGTCTCAGCCGTGTGCGACACATGGCTTTGTTGCATGGTCGTGTGTCCCCTGGGGTACCCTACAATTGTAAGTCAGGCCCGAACACAGCCAAAGGACACGAGCGTGTGGCTAGCCGTGTAGCCCAAGTCAGGCTGACCACGACCAAGGCAAATGGGTGTGTCTTGTAGCTGTATGAATAAGTCAGTAGCTATGCCCTGTTTTGACATGGCTTAGACACACGGGCATGTCTAAGGCCATGTCAGGCACACAGCCTATTCACACGAGCGTGTGACCTTTGAAAAGTTGAAAATTTTTATAAGTTCTGAAACTTTTATATGTTATCAATTTAGTTCTGAATGCACGTTTAAGTATCGTATGCTCGATTTTATGTTCTTAATGAATGTGAATGACTGACATTTACTATGATGATTTGATAATTGATATACGAATATTCTGAATTGTGTTGTGGGTTAACTAATGCCTCCTAACCTATTCTGGCGACGGTTACGGGTTAAGGGTGTTACAATAAGCTCATAAGAGCTGAAACGGTAAACTCTAATGAGCTGAAAATAGTAAGCTCTTACGAGCTGATATATCGGTAAGCTCATACGAGCTGTGGTGAGTCTGCAACAAATGCAGGAGCGCGACTAGACGGTAACCCTAGTGACATGTCACTCGTATTCTACGATTTTCTAAAGTTCAAACGGAGCTCGATATTATCCATCTTCATCATTTAAGCATTTAATGATCAATAATTCAATTTAACAAATCATATACATTCAATTCAATTAAATATATACATTTAAATACTCAATTTGCATACTCAATGCATATGATCATACTGAATCCATGTAACCTATATAACATTTGTGACATTTATGTAAACAATGATATAATGATAGAGGATTGCACGCGGACCAAGATCGAGTTGCCAAGTCACGGGAAACTCCTACGAAAAGCTCTAAACGAACAGATCTGAAAATTAAAAATAAAGAATAAGATTAAACTAATCAGATCTGAAATTAAATCCCCAAATTCAATTAAATGAGCAGCAAGGAACAAAGAACGAATGAATAAATGTCTTCGAAGTTCAAGGAGATGAAATCGAACTCCAATAGTGAAACCCCACAAGCCAAATCTGCCCAAGAACAAACTGACAAGAAAAACCCCAAATTCCAGCAAATTGATTTCCCTAAAATCAGAATGTATTAATCGACAAGAACCCTAGGATTTAGGGATTTTGATTCGAAACTTTACTGCCCAAAAGTAGATCGATTAAATGGAAAGATCTTGGAGTTAAACAAAGCTGAATCACAAGCAAGAACAACAAAAAACAAGATTAGATAATGAATCGTCACAAGTAGGAATAAAGAAACAAATCGAAACAACAAGAAATAAAGAAAAGTCCTAAGAACCCTTGAATTCCCGAAAGAATTCACAAATTCCTTCAAACGGCTCTAATCTCCCCTCCAAAGAATATCGATGGCAAGAAGAAGGTTGAAGATGGCTCCCACAATCAAAAGATTGTTAAAACAACTTCTAAAGAAAACTCAAGAGAGAAATCTTGGAGAAAAACTCAAAGAAAATTCTGCTCTCAACAAATCTGAAATTTAAGAATAAATCTAAGGGTTATGTACAAGGGGTGGCTGGCCATGCCTTTAAATAGGCCTCAAGTAATCCTAATCTAACAAGTAACTAATAAAATTAAACCTAATTAATAGAATAAAGGAAAATTCGGCCAAGCATATATATGGGCTGTTTTGGGGCCGAATTTTACATGTATGTTCCTAAAGCTTAAAAAATTAAAATAAACAATTAAAATGTTTATAAATTGGGCCCTTTGACATTTGGCCTGATTTTCAACTAAGTATGAAGGAATTTCTTGATTGGGCTGGAATTTGGTTATTGGGCCTCGCCTTCAAGAATTTGGGCTCGTGATCCATCTCCTACCGAAATTGGGTCGTTGATGCTCGTAACGGAGATCCAATGCGCTTTGGCTGCAAGATTCGATTTCTTGGACCAAGATTTCCAAGATTTGAAATCTTGATTTTCTTGATTCTTGAAATCGCTCCAAACAGCAAAATTGGGCCAAGATTCGGTTTCTTGACTTTCTTGAAAACAAGAAAGTGAATCTTGATTTTCTTGATTTGAGCCCATCACCTTCTTGAGCTTGGGTTGGGTCTTTGTGACTCGTATCATATAATCATATAACCGGCAATTCAAATTTCAAGTGGATTATTCATTCAACTTATAAACATACATTTTAAACAATTACATGTATTTAATAATTTGGTTCTAGCTATACGAACTTACCTCGAGTTGCTCGAACAAAACTATTGGCTATTCGTCCACTTTTCGTTTCCCCGATCTAGTTCCAGTAATTGCTTATCTTGATCTATATATATTATCAAATTCAGTATATTAACTTCCAAATTATTCGATTTAACATATAATACACATTTTGGCAAAATTTACGCTTTTGCCCCTAATGTTTTACATTTTTACAATTTAGTCCTTATCACGGAAAATTGAAAATTCATGAAATTTAAGGACAACCCATGCTAGCTGAATTTTGTATAGCTTCATAACACCCTATATTTTCATTTTATTCAAACATTTAACTATAAAATTTTACAATTTCACAAATTAATCCCTAATTGACAATTTTGTCAAAAATCACTTTATAAAAATTATTAATCTAGCTTCAAACATTAATAATCTATCATAAAATATCTAAAACCAAGCATTCAAAATGGTGTCATTCAAAATCTATAGCAGTTTCGAAAACGAAGGTACAGGCTAGCTAGATTAAGTTACAACAAGCTTAAAAACATAGAAATCATTAAAAATTCAGCTAAAATTGTACCTTAATCAAGCTAATAGTTTGTCGAACCCAAGAACTCTTCCATGGCTGTTTTCTTTGTACAATTTCAGTGGAAGAAAGCTTAAAATTGTTTTTTTTTAATTTTATTAACCTTATTTACCAATTTACTAAATTAACCTTTAAAATTTACACCATTTGTCATGCTATCATCATCCACTAACCACAATTGACCTATTTATCACTTAAGAACCTTTACTTTAATATTATATAGCTATTTGACACTTTTAGCTAATTGAACACAAGTTTTACGCTTTATGCGATTTAGTCCTTTTTACCGAATTAACCACTCAAACGGTAAAATTTCTTTACGAAATTTTCACACAAACATTCTATCATACTGTAAACCTTAATAAAATAATAAAATAAATATTTAGGCTTCGAATTGTGGTCCCAAAACCACTATTCTAATTAACCCTAAAAATGAGTTGTTATAACTCTCCCCCCTTAGGGATTTTCGTCCCTGAAAATCTTACCAGGAAATAGATCAGAGTATTGCTTTTTCATAAACTTTACATATTTTCATGTAGTCTCTTCAATCCCGTGTCGATACAAAAAGAAAACTTTTAGTAACGCTATTCTTTTGTTTTTCAGCTCTTTGATCTCTCGAGCTAAAATCTTGATCCGCTCTTCACTATATATATATAAGTGTAGCTCAATATCAGTAAGAGAATTTATAAGCAAAAGGTCTGATTTGCACTGTCGCAACATAGATATATGGAACATTGGCTTAATTCTCTCATTAAACTCATACGGCCCTATGAATCACGGACTCAACTTCTCTGTACAGCTAAATTAAGTGATGTTATATCCAGACAATACTTTCTCAAAGACTTAGTCTTTTAACTGCAACTTATTTTTTTTACATTTCAAGTTCGCATAATTTTTCTATCATTTTGAAACTGCTTTCTAACTGTTATGAATCACTTTCACTTTCTCTTCAATCTCTCTTATCAGAACAACCCAGTGGATCTTTCTTTCACAAAGCTCTATCCAGTACAATGGAGTTCGGTAATTGCAACTATACAATACTTCATACAATGCCATCTTTTAGACTAATCATATAACCATTATTATACAGAAACTCAACCAACTGTAAATGTCTTTCTCGGTTGCTTTCAAATTCTAAAACACAATAACAAAACATATTTTTGAGAATCTGAATCATTTTCTCAGATTAATCCTTTAGTTTGAGGATGAAATACGGTATTGGAACTCAAGCTCGTACCCAAAATTTATTGTAATTTTCTACCAAATCATAATATAAACCTCGGTTTCCTAAAATAATGGAGACTGACACGCCGTATAATATAAAAATATCTGAAATGTACAATTTAACAAGTCTATCAAAAGAGAAATCTGTACATATAGAAACAAATATGCAGACTTTTTAAACATTCGAGAGTAACCCAGATAACATCTTTCTTTTTCGGTGATAAGAAAAATCCAAATACAGAATCCATTGTAATATTATCCCATTTTTCACTCAGATGTCATTTTAGACTGTAACAGTCCGGAAAGTACATAACAATCAGTTTAACTTGCTGATACTTTAATCTTCTAAATGTAGAGTCAGAAATGTCTCATTTCATACTTGTCTATCGATACAACAAATTTCATATAATTAATCATCTTGTTTTTCTTGAAAAATAGGCAAACTACTACTGTGAGCTTCGTGTATCAATCGCTGTAAAATTTCTGGATGTCTCGGTACTCGAACTCTATTTCAAAACAACAAGTAATCATCAGTTCTAATCTAAAACTCTGAATCAAAAGGTGACTCTTATTGTACTCTTTTAACTTGCAATTCACTGCATTATTTCCAAGTTCCACAGACTTGCTGAATAAACATCAATTTAGCTTTTTAACTTAGCTAATATCGAACCACCTTCTGATAAAGTAACTGCATACTCATTACCCGTAAAGCAAACAAAAATTTTATGCTCCAAGTATATGTGACTACAATCACTTTCCCTGGATGATAATCAATTGCGAATCCATAATCCTTCCACAGTTAATAAGTTTATTAACAAGTATCAAACCATTCAAAATTCACAAATGCAATAACTTTCTCCATCAGAAAAACTTTAATTTGCAATATAATTTCTGAATTAGATCTTATCCAATAATTATAATTTTGTATCATGTTTTCTAGAATATAAATTCTTCACTTAGACTACCCGTCTATTCACCCGTGAGCATACAAGATTTATTTTCCGAACCTACGGATAAACTCAAGTACACATAATTCAATTACTTTCAAGTGAATAAATCAATCAGATTAAACAAATGAGTTGATCTCAACTGTCATTAATGCAGTTTGAAAAAAAAGTAAAAATCAAATATAGTTCCAATAACAACCGGTGCAGAATCACAACTTCTATAAATTTGGGATTTGAAAAATAGTGCTACTATGATCAAACCAGAAATTATAATCGAAGTAAATTTAATTATATCCATTCAATAAATATCTTTCAAAGATAACCATATAGAATCATAAGAAAGCCGAGATACTGTAATCCCAAATAATTTTCTATACTTATCTTTTTGAGAAAGCCCCTATATCAGACGATAGATATCTCAATGATGTCTCAGAGGAAATCCAGAAGTAAATCATCACTCATATGCACTGGAATCAACGGTAACAGAAGCAATATAATCTTCATGTATATTCAATAGAACAATAACTAGTAGAAACATAATACAAACATCATACTGATTTTACCGTCGACCTTCTATCGACACAATGTAATAGAATACCAGAAAAAGGTAGAATAATAACTATCATAACCCGAACAACTCAAGAATACTTTCATATATCAGTATATTTAGATAATGTTTTCATATGATAAGAATTTTATCTAAAAATATACAGTTACACATACCTCTGAGGATAGATGAACACATAGAATACCCAAAAGAAATCATTGCAATTTACTTCAACTATAATTGTTGCACTTAGCTATCAATACAATTCAAACATTATTTCACTATCTAATTCCATCATCACTAATCCCACATTATCTCATCCATTAATGAAAATCAATTCAGAAGAAATTTTGGTAATACATTCCTGAATAATTCAAATAATTGAAGTAAATTTCTTCTTTAATAGTGACATTGCGTAATTCAAACAATCTTCTAAGCAATCTATCATCTCTTTCAGAACAGTCTTTACTTGCTAACCTATTCTCATATCTGACCATATTATAATTCATTCAATCCTAGAACTCTTTGATTTCACACTTGGGAACTTATTTAATCCAAATCTGGTAAATTTCATTATAACTCTATATTGGTAAGGGGGTGAAAGTCGTAAATCCTCATAATTTGACTTCACATTTTGTAATATCCCGAATTAGGGCCTAATCGGAATAGTGGTTTCGTGACCATAAATCTGAGATAAAAATAATTATTTTATAATTATTTTGAGGTTTATGATATGATTGCATGATTGTGTGAAAATTTCGTGATGAAATTCTATGCCTAAAGTGCTTAAATTGAAAGTAGAGACTAAATCGAATAAGTTGCAAAACTTGCATTCTAGAAGTTTTTAGTATGAAATTATTTTGGAATATTAATAAGGAGGTCTTAAATAGCAATTTGACCAATTTTAAGTTCATGGAGAAAATTAGGACATGGAAGGAATTTTTGGAAAGTTTAGTAGTAAGGGTATTTTGGTCATTTGTTATTAAAATGAATTAAAAACAAAATTAAAAGCCAATTTTTGTCCATCTTCTTCATTAGGCCGAAATTTCAAGGGTTCTCCATAGCTAGGGTTTGTTTCAAGCTTCCAAGCTCCATAGTAAGTGATTCCAAGCCCCGTTTTTAATGATTTTTATGTTTTTGAGATCCCGGTAACTCGATAAAGCTTATGTTAGCAATAATTTAACCTAGGGTTTATATTTGGAAAAATACCCATAGGTTAAATTTGTGTATTTTGATGTTTTATGATAGAATATGAAGTTTTAAATTATGTTAGACAACTTGTACTACTCGATTTTAAGCAAAAATGAGTAAAAGGGCTTAATCGGTAAAAATACCTAATAGTCACAAGTACATGTTAGAGTGAGAATTTGATGTTGTCATAGAAGAGAAAAGTGATCAGCATGTTGTAAAACATAAGAATAAGGAATAAAGTTTAAACCCGAGCCTAGGGGCAAAAATGTAAATATGCAAAAGTTTAGGGGTAAAATTGTAATTTTGCCAAAATTTGAGTTAAGGATTAATTTGATAATGTGAGTATTAAATAAGCTAAATGTGTTATTTTAGATCAAGAAAGACGTGGAATCGACCTCAATCGAGGAAAAGAAAAGATTGTGGACTAAATTGCAAAGTCTTTGTATTTTGGTACCAAGGTAAGTTCATGTGTAAATAATGTAGCATAATGGTTATTTTTAAGTTATTGATGTTAATTATATGTTATGCTGAATTTTATTATGAAATGTATGCTTTGTGGTTAATTTCAAATAATATGTAAATTATGTGAACTACTTGTTAAATATAATTGTTACCGAGTATTGATTTCGGCATTCTACGGAAGACGGCAAGGATAAGTGTTCGAGGAAAAAGCCCGTTTGAACCTTAGGAATAGATTAGGATACAAGTGACATGTCACTAGGATGGTTGAGCATCCGAACTCGTTGAGTTGAGTCCGAGTTCACTTATGGATGCGAATGTCCAAACTCGTTGAGTTGAGTCCGAGTTCGTGAGATGTAACTAGGCATCCGAACTCGTTGAGTTGAGTCCGAGTTCACTTATGGATGCGAACGCCCGAGCTCGTTGAGTTGAGTCCGAGTTCGCTTATGGGCGGGTTACATGATTGCTTGATTGCATATATGGCACTTATGTGCAAGTTATCCATGTATCCGAATTATATTCCGATGTGTTCAACGGGTAAAGTTCTACTCAAATGGAGGAATATTCGAGATGTAAAGAGACGTATTGGTAAGTGATGTGAAATGGATATTTTGGACAGGTATGTATTTAACCCTCGGGTTGAGTATTGATACAACCACGATAAGGTAATAAGATGATGAAAAATGATTAAAAATGTGATATGTGTTTTAGTGATACATGCTAATGTTGATTGGTATGACTGTTTGTTATGTTACTTATTATTTGCATATGAGCTTACTAAGCATTTATGCTTACTCCCTCCTTCTTACTCATTGTAGTTTTGGACAAGCCAGCTCAGGAGTCGGGATAGGTCGAAGGCTCAGTCACACTATCCGGAAGACTTTTGGTAATGGCTTGTAAATTTAAGTATGGCATGTATAGCAACATACCTTTTTTGTGTAAATGATCTTATGGTATGGTGATGGAATGGTTGAGGAAATGCTTGATAATGATAAATTATGAAAATAGTTAGTTTAGATTATATTTGATGTTAAGGAAAATTATTAAGATACTTAGTGCATAAAAACTCATAAAAGGGATGAAATTTGCCATAAACAGAATACTACAGCAACACTGACGCGAGTTTAAAAATTTACTAAAAATCATAGAAATTTAAATTAGTGATGGACTACATATCAAATTGAAGCTTATTATGTCTAGTTTCACATGAAACAAATGAAACAGGTAAAGGAGTTATATGTTACAAGATATTTGAATTTTAGTGAAACAGGGTCATAGCAGTTTCTGAATCCCCTGTTCCAACTTTAGAAATTCACCATAAATTGTAAAGATATAATTAGGTAGTGTATTTTATATTATCAGAATCCTTGTTGAGTCTAGTTTCAGGATAAATAAATCTCATAGTCATATGGATTTTTTACAGATATAAATGTGGTTCGTAGTAAACAGAGGTCAGACCAGTCAAGTCCTGAAACAGGGGTAACTTTAACTAATAAAATGTACTAATTGGCCCAACCAAAAATTCTAGAAAAAAATTAGTAGATAGTTATATGAGTCTAGATTTAGGGAAAATTTACGGATCTTGATTTCAAGTTTTGTAACTCAAGATATGATTTTTCTTGTGACTGTGATGCAAGTAGCTTAAAAGTTGTGAATGTAGAAATAAATAATCCAAAGTTCTAAATATGTTAAATTAAGCTTAGTAACACCTCATACTCGACTCGGACGACGGTCTCGGGTGTGGGGGTGTTACATTTAGTGGTATCAGAGCAGGTTTAGTCAGTTCTCGGACTACGTGTTGTATGTACGGATTTTGCTATACATGCCATATGTATGAATTGTGATAGTGTGACGACTTCTGACCTTTTTAAATGATTTTTTTATATAGTAAATGGATCCCGATCCAGCTGTGGCAGATGAAGTAGAGAGTAATGCGCCAGCTCCAGCTGAAGGAGCAGCGCCGACTGAAAACCCACCCCCTACTGTTGGTCATGGAGGAGGAGAAAGGGATCGGGAAGCCTTTCTCCAAATGATGAGTGCATGGTACACTGAGTTCGTTCGTACGAACCCAAATGTACGACCTCCCCCACCTCCCCCAATTCCTCAACCTGTACCCCCGATGCCTCAAGGTATGGATATGATAAAATTTCACAGAACCCCCGTTGACAGAATTCGTAAACAAGGGGCTGAAGAATTTAGAGCAAATATTGATGATGATGCAGAGAAAGCAGAGTTCTGGCTTGAAAATTCTATCCGGGTATTTGATGAATTATCTTGTACACCTAAAGAATGTTTGAAATGTGCTACATCTTTGTTGAGAGATTCAGCCTATAATTGGTGGAAGACTTTGATTTCGGTGGTACCGAAAGAGAAGGTAACCTGGGAATTCTTTCAAGAAGAGTTTCGGAAGAAATATATTAGTGAAAGGTTTATTGATCAGAAATGTAAAGAGTTTCTTGAGCTAAAGCAAGGTAATATGACAATCTCAGAATATGAAAGAGAGTTTGTTCGATTGAGCAAGTATGCCAGGGAATATGTTCCTACAGAAGCCAAGATGTGCCGACGATTTGAAGACGGGCTCAACGAAGACATTAAAGTATTTGTCGGGATCCTTGAACTAAAAGAAATGGTAGTACTGGTTGATCGAGCTTGCAAGGCTGAAGAACTACTTAAAGAAAAGAAAAAGGTAGAGGCTGAGACTAGAAATTGGAAGAAAAGACCGATGAGTAGTTCATTTTCACAGCAACCTAGAAAGTCAAGGAATATGAATCCTTGTTCCCAAGCTTCAGCTAGACAATCATATGGGAATTATAAGAAGCAAAATGTGGGTCCTAAATCTCAGAATACTTCTGCAGCCAGTGTAGGGAACTCAAGATTTGTTAAACCCGAGTGCCAGCAGTGTGGTAGAAATCATTTTGGTCCGTGCAGAGCAAATGAATGTTTTCGATGTGGTTCTCCGGATCATTTTATTAGAGACTGCCCAGAGAGAGCTGAGAAAGAAAATTTTCAGAATGTAAAAGCTAGTGGTGCAGACTCGAGGGGAAGGTATCCGAGAAAAGCTGGAAGTGAAACAAGCAGTAAGAATGTAGCCAGGGATGCACCGGTTAGACCTGAAGGAAGGACTCTGGCTAGAACTTATGCTATTAAAGCGCGTGAAGATGCTTCCTCACCTGATGTGATTACCGGTACATTTTCTCTCTATAATGTTAATGTTATTGCTTTGATTGATCCCGGTTCTACTCATTCATATGTGTGCATGAAATTGGTGTCTAGTATGAATACACCTGTTGAGAACACAGAATTTATGATTAGAGTGTCGAATCCGTTAGGCAAATGTGTGACTATTGATAAAGTATGTAAGAAATGTCCTTTAATGATTCGGGATCATTACTTTCCGGCCGACTTGATGTTGTTGCCGTTTGATGAGTTTGATGTTATTTTGGGTATGGGTTGGTTGACATTGCATGATGCTAAAATAAATTGCAAAGAAAAGGTTATAGAATTAAAGTGTGAAAATGGTGAAACTCTGCGGGTTGAATCAGATAAATCAGAGGCATTGCCTAGTGTGATTTCTTCAATGTTGGCTCAAAGATATCTGAGAAAGGGTTATGAAGCTTATTTGGCGTATGTAATTAATACAAAAGAAGTTGAAAAGAAAGTTGAATCAGTGCCGGTTGTGTGTGAATTTGCAGACGTATTTCCAAAAGAATTGCCGGGTTTGCCTCCAGTCAGGGAAGTAGAATTTGGTATTGATTTGATACCGGGAATAGCTCTGATTTCGATTGCTCCGTATAGAATGGCACCAGCAGAGTTGAAGGAATTAAAGTCGCAGTTGCAAGAGTTGACTGATAAAGGTTTTGTGAGACCGAGTTTTTCACCTTGGGGTGCTCCCGTGTTATTTGTGAAAAAGAAGGATGGTTCTATGAGGTTGTGTGTTGATTATCGGCAGTTAAACAAGGTGAGAATCAAAACAAGTATCCGTTGCCAAGAATTGATGATTTGTTTGATCAGCTAAAAGGAGCGACATGGTTTTCAAAGATTGACTTGAGATCTGGGTATTACCAACTGCGGGTAAAGAAGTCAAATGTGCCTAAAACTGCTTTTAGAACAAGGTACGGTCATTATGAATTTTTAGTTATGCCATTCGGGTTGACAAATGCTCCTGCTGTGTTTATGGATTTAATGAATCGCATATTTCAGCCATACTTGGACAGATTTGTTGTGGTGTTTATAGATGATATTTTAATTTATTCAAAAGATGAGACAGAGCATGCTGAGCATTTAAGGATAGTTTTGCAAACTTTGAGAGATAAGCTGCTGTATGCTAAGTTTAGTAAAAGTGAATTTTGGCTCCGGGAAGTTGGATTTTTGGGTCATATTGTTTCAGGTGATGGTATACGGGTTGATCCTAGTAAAATTTCAGCCATTGTTGATTGGAAACCACCGAAAAACGTAACTGAAGTTAGAAGTTTCTTGGGGCTAGCTGGGTATTATCGGCGGTTTGTAAATGGATTTTCTATAATTGTTGCTCCTATGACTAGACTACTCCAAAAGGATGTTAAATTTGAATGGACGGAAGAATGTCAACAGAGTTTTGAAGAATTGAAAAAGTTATTAACTGAAGCACCAGTGTTGGTACAACCCGAATTAGGTAAAGAATTTGTGGTGTATAGTGATGCTTCTCTAAATGGTTTGGGGTGTGTACTCATGCAAGAAGGAAAAGTGGTGGCTTATGCTTCGAGGCAGTTAAAACCTCATGAGAGGAATTATCCTACTCACGATTTAGAATTGGCTGCAGTGGTGTTTGCTTTGAAGATTTGGCGACATTATTTGTATGGAGAAAAGTGCCGAGTATATACCGATCACAAAAGTCTTAAATACTTGATGTCACAAAAAGACTTGAATTTGAGACAGCGAAGATGGTTGGAGTTATTGAAAGATTATGAGCTTGTTATTGATTATCATCTGGGAAAAGTGAATGTGGTTGCCGATGCTTTAAGTAGAAAGTTGTTGTTTGCTTTGAGAGTTATGAACACTCAGTTGAAAATGTCAGATGACGGTTCGATTCTAGCAGAGTTAAGAGCAAGACCGATGTTTTTACAAGAGATTTCTGAAACTCAAAAAAATGATCAAGATTTGCTAGCCAAAAGAAAACAATGTGAAGCTGATACGGGATCAGATTTCAGAATTGGTTCTGATGGGTGCTTAATGTTTAAAGATCGGATTTGTGTACCGAAGAATGAGGAATTGATTCAAAAGATCCTACAGGAAGCACATAGTGGTTATTTCTCGATTCATCCGGGTAGTACGAAAATGTATAATGACTTGAAGAAAATGTATTGGTGGAATGGAATGAAAAGAGATATAACAGAGTTTGTGTCCAAATGCTTAATTTGTCAACAGGTGAAAGCTGAACACCAAGTACCTTCAGGATTACTCCAGCCTATTATGGTTCCTGAATGGAAATGGGATCGGATTACTATGGATTTTGTTTCAGGATTGCCATTGACTCCGGGAAAGAAAGATGCCATCTGGGTAATAGTTGACAGATTAACTAAGTCGGCTCATTTTATCCCGGTACTTACGGATTATTCTCTTAACAAGTTGGCTGAACTGTATATTAGAGAAATTGTTAGATTACACGGAATACCATTATCGATTATTTCAGATAGAGATCCAAGGTTTACCTCGCGGTTTTGGCAAAAGTTGCAAGACGCGTTAGGTACGAAGTTAAATTTCAGTACTGCTTTTCATCCACAAACTGATGGACAATCAGAAAGAATAATTTAGATTCTTGAAGATATGCTTAGATGTTGTGTATTGGAATTTCAAGGAAGTTGGGAAAGATACTTACCGTTGGTGGAATTTGCTTACAATAATAGTTATCAGACGAGCTTGAAAATGGCACCTTATGAAGCATTATATGGTCGTAAGTGTCGAACGCCATTGTATTGGACTGAACTCAAGGAAAATCAGATTTATGGAGTTGATCTAATAAAAGAAATTGAAGAAAAAGTGAAGATAATTCGAGATTGTTTGAAAGCTGCTTCAGATAGACAGAAATCTTATGCAGACCTAAAGCGAAAGGACATTGAATTTCAAGTTGGTGATAAAGTATTTTTAAAGGTGACTCCGTGGAAGAAAGTCCTTAGATTTGGACGGAAGGGAAAATTAAGTCCGCGTTTTGTTGGGCCGTATGAAGTAATTGAAAAAGTTGGACCGGTAGCAAATCGGCTAGTATTACCACCTAAATTAGAGAAGATTCATGATGTGTTCCACGTATCTATGTTACGTCGGTATCGTTCGGATCCTTCACATGTAGTTTCACCAGCAGAAATTGAACTACAACTAGATATGACCTACGAAGAAGAACCGATTAAGATTTTAGCTCGAGAGGTCAAACAACTAAGGAATAAAAATGTTGCACTTGTGAAGGTGTTGTGGCAAAGGCATGGAGTAGAAGAAGCTACATGGGAATCCGGAGAAACTATGAGAAATCAATACCCACATCTGTTTACCAGTAAGATTTTCGAGGACGAAAATCCTTAAAGGGGGGAGAGTTGTAATATCCCGAATTAGGGCCTAATCAGAATAGTGGTTTCGTGACCATAAATCTGAGATAGAAATAATTATTTTATAATTATTTTTAGGTTTATGATATGATTGCACAATTGTGTGAAAATTTCGTGATGAAATTCTATGCCTAAAGTGCTTAAATTGAAAGTAGGGACTAAATCGAATAAGTTGTAAAACTTGCATTCTAGAAGTTTTTAGTATGAAATTGTTTTGGAATATTAATAAGGAGGTCTTAAATAGCAATTTGACCAATTTTAAGTTCATGGAGAAAATTAGGACATGGAAGGAATTTTTGGAAAGTTTAGTAGTAAGGGTATTTTGGTCATTTGGTTATTAAAATGAATTAAAAACAAAATTAAAAGCCAATTTTTGTCCATCTTCTTCATTAGGCCAAAATTTCAAGGGTTCTCCATAGCTAGGGTTTGTTTCAAGCTTCCAAGCTCCATAGTAAGTGATTCCAAGCCCCGTTTTTAATGATTTTTACGTTTTTGAGATCCCGGTAACTCGATAAAGCTTATGTTAGCAATAATTTAACCTAGGGTTTATATTTGGAAAATACCCATAGGTGAAATTTGTATATTTTGATGTTTTATGATAGAATATGAAGTTTTAAATTATGTTAGACAACTTGTACTACTCGATTTTAAGCAAAAACGAGTAAAAGGGCTTAATCGGTAAAAATACCTAATAGTCACAAGTACATGTTAGAGTGAGATTTGATGTTGTCATAGAAGAGAAAAGTGATCAGCATGTTGTAAAACATAAGAATAAGGAATAAAGTTTAATCCCGAGCCTAGGGGCAAAAATGTAAATATACAAAAGTTTAGGGGTAAAATTGTAATTTTGCCAAAATTTGAGTTAAGGATTAATTTGATAATGTGAGTATTAAATAAGCTAAATGTGTTATTTTAGATCAAGAAAGACGTGGAATCGACCTCAATCGAGGAAAAGAAAAGATTGTGGACTAAATTGCAAAGTCTTTGTATTTTGGTACCAAGGTAAGTTCATGTGTAAATAATGTAGCATAATGGTTATTTTTAAGTTATTGATGTTAATTATATGTTATGCTGAATTTTATAATGAAATGTATGCTTTGTGGTTAATTTCAAATAATATGTAAATTATGTGAACTACTTGTTAAATATAATTGTTACCGAGTATTGATTTCGGCATTCTACGGAAGACGGCAAGGCTAAGTGTTCGAGGAAAAAGCCCGTTTGAACCTTAGGAATAGATTAGGATACAAGTGACATGTCACTAGGATGGTTGAGCATCCGAACTCGTTGAGTTGAGTCCGAGTTCACTTATGGATGCGAATGTCCGAACTCGTTGAGTTGAGTCCGAGTTCGTGAGATGTAACTAGGCATCCGAACTCGTTGAGTTGAGTCCGAGTTCACTTATGGATGCGAACGCCCGAGCTCGTTGAGTTGAGTCCGAGTTCGCTTATGGGCGGGTTACATGATTGCTTGATTGCATATATGGCACTTATGTGCAAGTTATCCATGTATCCGAATTATATTCCGATGTGTTCAACGGGTAAAGTTCTACTCAAATGGAGGAATATTCGAGATGTAAAGAGACGTATTGGTAAGTGATGTGAAATGGATATTTTGGACAGGTATGTATTTAACCCTCGGGTTGAGTATTGATACAACCACGATAAGGTAATAAGATGATGAAAAATGATTAAAAATGTGATATGTGTTTTAGTGATACATGCTAATGTTGATTGGTATGACTGTTTGTTATGTTACTTATTATTTGCATATGAGCTTACTAAGCATTTATGCTTACTCCCTCCTTCTTACTCATTGTAGTTTTGGACAAGCCAGCTCAGGAGTCGGGATAGGTCGAAGGCTCAGTCACACTATCCGGAAGACTTTTGGTAACGGCTTGTAAATTTAAGTATGGCATGTATAGCAACATACCTTTTTTGTGTAAATGATCTTATGGTATGGTGATGGAATGGTTGAGGAAATGCTTGATAATGATAAATTATGAAAATAGTTAGTTTAGATTATATTTGATGTTAAGGAAAATTATTAAGATACTTAGTGCATAAAAACTCATAAAAGGGATGAAATTTGCCATAAACAGAATACTACAGCAACACTGATGCGAGTTTAAAAATTTACTAAAAATCATAGAAATTGAACTTGGTGATGGACTACATATCAAATTGAAGCTTATTATGTCTAGTTTCACATGAAACAAATGAAACAGGTAAAGAAATTATATGTTACAAGATATTTGAATTTTAGTGAAACAGGGTCATAGCAGTTTCTGAATCCCCTGTTCCAACTTTAGAAATCCACCATAAATTGTAAAGATATAATTAGGTAGTGTATTTTATATTATAAGAATCCTTATTGAGTCTAGTTTCAGGAGAAATAAACCTCATAGTCATATGGATTTTGTACAGAGATAAATGTGGTTCGTAGTAAACAGAGGTCAGACCAGTCAAGTCCTGAAATAGGGGTAACTTTAACTAATAAACTGTACTAATTGGCCCAACCAAAAATTCTAGAAAAAAATTAGTAGATAGGTATATGAGTCTAGATTTAGGGAAAATTTACGGATCTTGATTTTGAGTTTCGTAACTCGAGATATGATTTTTCTTGTGACTGTGATGCAAGTAGCTTAAAAGCTGTGAATGTAGAAATAAATAATCCAAAGTTCTAAATATGTTAAGTTAAGCTTAGTAACACCTCATACTAGACTCCGGCGACGGTCTCGGGCGTGGGGGCGTTACACATATATTCATATATGTCATAACATTTATCATTAACATAATATTATAAACTATCATTCATACCTTTATGAGTTTCAACTCATCATAAACACATTTTACTCAAATATTTGAGTATCACATTCAGTACTATCAAAATTAGCTCAGCTTGAAAGCACGTCTATCTAATTAAAACAATTCTTGTTAGAGTCGAAAGATATCACACTATTACAGGTTAAATATAGAATGTATAGCTAGACTCACATATGCTAGTTAGTCCTAGAATCGACTAAACTGTAGCTCTGATACCAACAAATGTAACACCCCTAACCCGTAATCATTTTCGAAATAGGTTAAGAGGCATTACTGAACTTGTAACTCAATTCAGAACAATCATTTATTAAATGCCATCTCATTTCAGTAAATATCATTCATTCAAATTCAATATGTAATTAAATCGAGCATACAAGTTTTAAATCATACATTCGAGACTAAATCGGTAACATATGAAAAATTTAGAAACTTTGAAAATTTTCAATATTTCAAGTATCACACGCTCGTGTGAACAAGCCGTGTGCCTCACACGGCTAATAGACATGCCCGTGTCTTAGACTGTATGGAAACAGGGCATACATACTGACTTGGGTCACACAGTCAACCACACGCCCATGTGTCAGCCTGTGTGCCACACACGGCTAATAGACACGCCCGCGTGTCTAAGCCGTGTAACTCATTGACTTATTTTAACTAAGCTTCAGCAAACACACGATCGAGTTACACGCCCGTGTGCTCAACCATGTGGATGAGAAATAGGCTTATTTAAGCCAATTTTCGTCGCCCAAATTCAACTATAAGCATACATATAACACTATACTCTTATTCAATTTGGCAGCCAAAATAACCATTTCAAAAACACATTATGTTCCATTTAAAAATCCAAGCATCTATATACTAAATTAATACAATTTGTGCCATCAAACACATAACAAACCAATATGACTTGTAAGCCAATGTATGCATATAATCTATTCAATAATTCAAACAATTTGCATATCTTCATCTCATCAACTACTAGCCAATACATACCATATTTAGTACACATATACATAACCAATATTTAACCAAGTTAAGCCAAATCACATTGCTTAAACACATCAATGCATATAAGCTTCAATAACTAAAATAACTCATACATCTCATATCATCAACTAGCCTATACATGCCATATTACCAATTTCAAAGATTTTAAAAATACCAAATCAACTCCTAGATAGTGTGATGAAATCTTCGATGACTTTCAACCCAAGTGAGCTTTCAAATCACTGTAAAATACAGAAAATAAATAGAGTAAGCTAATAAGCTGAGTAAGCTTGTATGACTAGTATGTACTATATACAATTTAACAATTAATTAAGAATTAAATAATCATGAGGACATATAAATCAGCTCCAAATCAACACGTAATACAATAACAACCTAGTAATCCATGTATGTATTCATCGATTTTCACTTACATATCATATGAAATTTGTAACTGCCTGATTTAGACCCTATTTGGAACGGTGCTTTCGGGACCAGGAATCCGATTCAGAAAAATATTTTAAAATTATTTTCTGTGTTTATTATGTGTGAAATTATATTTGTGAAATTTTCGTGATTTAATTTTGTCGTTTGAGTGCCCAATTTAATAAAAGGGTTAATCACGTAAAATAAAATTTTATGGTTAATTGTAAAAGGGCCGAAATGAATGTGTCTTTATAAGTGGAGGTATTTAAAATGCAACTTGACCAAAAGATTATGTAGTGGACGGTTAGAACCATGAATTATAAATGTTTAAAATTTTATTATAAGGTTAAATAAGTAAAATGATTAAAATGTAATAATAATATAAAACATAAAAAAAACATAAGTGCTCATACTCTTTGCATGACCAAAACTAAATAAAAGAAAAAGAAAATAAAGAGTTTGAGGTTCGGCCCTTTGTTAAGCTCAATCAAGGTATGTAACTAGCTTGATTTTTGATATTTTTTACGTTTTTGAGATCGTTGGAGTGTAATGTACAAAGCCCATGTTTGAATTTCTGATTTTGATGAATATTTTGACTTATGCCATTGATGAATATTTGAGTTTTGTGATGTTATTTGATGAATTATGAAAGATATGTTTTGGATTGATATGTTTTGTATTGGAATTTTTGGTGATTTTGAGTAATTAAAGCTAAATTGCAAAAAAAATTGAGGGACTAAAATGTGAAATAAATGAAATGTATGGACTTTTATGAACATGGGTAGTATTCAGCCTAAGCATGGTATGTGCAAATTTTGCATGTTTTGTATTTTGTACAATTTGGACTAAATTGTAAAAAGTGTAAAATGTCAGGGGTAAAATGGTAATTTGCCCATTTATGTGTTTTTTGACTAAATTGAGTGAAAATATGTTTGAATGAGTTTAATTTGAATATGTTTAGATCAAAAACCAAAGAAATCGGATTTGGATCGGGGGAAAACTAAAGTTGTCGATTAGCCGTTTTGTTCCGATTTTCATCATCTGAGGTAAGTTTATAAGCAAATAAATGCTGTTAATTTTGAATACATATAAGTTTTAAATGCTGAATCAAATTTTATGATTATATATACATAATGACTGAATGTGTATGTGCTTGGGAATTAAGTTTACGAGTTCGATTCGATCGAGTTACGACATCCAAAAGCCTCATACGAACCTTAGGAATAGCTAGGATACATATGTCATGACATAGGATTTTTGATATGTATTCTCGTGTAAGACCACGTCTGGGATGTTGGCATCGATATAGGTGGTTATGAGTAGGACCATGTCTGAGACATCGGCATTGTATCTGATTCGTGTAAGATCTTATTTGAGACAGTGGCATCAATATGAGATAGCATGTAAGACCACGTCTGGGATGTTGGTATTGTATGTTATATGTGATTATCTGAGTATCCTATTCAATTCCAAATGGTTCAACAGGCAATGATAGTTGTTATTGAAAGTGTAAAACGAGCTAAAGTGATCAGGTATGTGATAGTTTATTTACCTATTTGAAATAAGGTAGGTAGGTTACTTGACATGTGTTGTAAATCATGTATAATTTAAATGAAAAATGTATGTGCATATGGAAAGTGTATTCACCTTTTTGATTAAATCATGTGACTATTTATGAAATGATTCATGGATATATGTATGTGGGTTTATGTATGTTCGGTTATATAATGTAACACCCCAAACCTGGCCTAAACATTATGTAACACCGCTTACCTATGTTCGACGCTGGAACAGGGTACGAGGCATTATCAAACTTAATCACTAATCATCGTATAAAAACCGATTCATAATTTCACTCTAATTTAAAACTTTTTCAAACACATTTAAGCTGTCCCTTAAAAAGAGCTTACAAGGCCCATATCATGCTTTAATTCAAACACACACATAGGCAAGCATGCACATTCATAAATTGCATCATTTAATTAATAACATAATCAAGACTATCTATATTAAATGACTTTATACAATAGAGACCTTCAAATAACATAGGTCAGTATTTTAAGCCAATTCCTAGCAACTTAATAACAATTAAACGAGTCTCTATACATGCCAAAGACTTAAATACTTTAAAACCTTTTATATATCGATCAATAGTTTGATAGTGTGATTTAACCTCCAGCGACCTCCAACTTGAGCTAACATCTGCTACACTATAGGAAAAAGGAAAGGAAGTGAGTAAGCATTATAGCTTAGTAAGTAAGTATGTAAATATTAATAAACAATACATTATCATACTTTAAACAAAGTCACAATATGTTCCCGGAATATTACCACTACAAACACACATACTTTCACTATTACAATAATAAACAGGTTCAAAATAAGCTGTTTAGCTAAGTACTAGAAACTAAATTATTTATTTCTGCAGCTACAGAACTCCAAATTACAAACCGTTAATTTTTATTGAAACTAGATTCACATATATTTTTACCATAAAATTTTTATAATTTTTTGTCCAGCCAATTAGTACATTTTATTCATTGAAGTTATCCCTGTTTCACTGCTCAACTGTTCTGACCACTCTTCACTATGAATAAATTTTCTCCTCGTACAGAATTCAAAGGATGTTCTCGTTTATTTCATTTGAAACTAGAATCATTAAATATTTCAATCATATAAATTATATCCTCTAATTAGTTTTGTACAATTTTTAATGATTTTTCCAAGTCAGAATAGGGGATCACGTAGTCATTCTGAACCAGTTTTCCAAAAACTTAAATATCGCATAATATAGAATTCCTTTGCTTGCTCTGTTTTTGTTATATGAAAATAGACTCATTAAGCTCTAATTTGATATCTCATTCAGTCTCTGATTCAATTTCTACTATTTTTGGTAAATTTTTAGTTTCACGTCACTACAACTATCCAGAATAGTTTTATTGTCAATTTTGATCTTTCACACTTCAATTGTATTAATCACTTTCCCATAACAATCTTTCCAATTTCCAATCACATATCGAGCATATTTGATACGACCCTGGCCAAGGATGCCCTTGATTTCAGCTTGAATTCAGCTCCTCAAGCTCCATTTAGCTTGGTTCAGCTCACCGAATTTTATTTTAGCTCACATGAGCTTAATTCAGCTCGTTTGAGCTTGGTTTAAATTCAATTCAGCTCATTATTAGCTCTTTAGCTAAATTAATTTTATTTGCTGGAATAAATTAATTATTTAAGTTAATTAGTTAATTTAGTTACAGCTCTTAATTACTTGTCAGCTTATTACATGTTATAATTATGTTGTGTTAGCCGAATTTAATTAGGTGGCTGGATTATATTTAATTTGTCTTAATACCATTTAGTTCAGCCGAATATACATTTGCACTTAATTTAGTTCATGTTTTTTTCTTGTAGGATGGCTGAATGCATGAAGGAGCATTAAAGTCCAAGTGCATGAATGGTTCAATACAACGTATGGGAGTATACATGAATGGCTGAATACATGAATGGTTGGATTCATGGATATGGCTCATTTTATGATAATTCAAGGTGTTAATTCAGCCAAGAAGAGCAACTAAATTCATTCTCCAAAAGCTAGCCGATGCACTTTCCAAAACAGCACCTATGCGTTCACATTTGGAGTTCACACCAAGGACCATTTGGCTGATCATTGTTCACACTTCCAAAGACTTTTCCAACTCATTTTTCACACCTTCAAGGCTGTTCACGTTCACCTTTAATGCTGGTCTCTTTTCAGCCAAGAATTACATTTTAATGAGCTCATTTAAGCTCAATTGGCTGAACCTAGCTGCTGCCATTTCTCCAAGTGCATTTGCTCTTCTAGAAATCGTCCCTTGAGCTTCAAATTCAGCTGAATTTAGCTCCAGCAATTTAGTTTTTTATTTCCAAAATTTTCTAGCATTTCTCTAGCCTAATTAATTACTTAGACATTAAGTCTTTGTTTTGGCCATTCGGCTACCTAGCTGAACACTATAAATAGTTGTTCATTTTCATTGTAAAAGGACTTTTGACTTTTGATCATTTGAATGAACTTTGTTCAAAGAGTGAGTTTTCTCCTCTCTAAATTCGTACGAGTTTCGATCTGACTTATCTAGCGTGCTAGTGGCGTCTATCGTTCTCTTTTGAACTTATCACCTTGCTTTGGTGTGGCGTTCAACCCTTCTACAATTCCGCAATCCCACCTTGAACCGAATAGAAATCGGGGTGACACTTTTTAGTGTTGAATCGTTTCTGGCGTTTAAGCTCATTTATCCATTCCACCGACTATCCTAGATTTTACCCAACTATAATATCTTTTTACAAAACCGAGCCTTCATTTATCAACTTCCATTTTTCTTATTTTTATCCTTAAATCGAGCCTACTACCCTTATAAACTTACCATCACCTTAGCCAACCTTTAAAACCATTTGAAAGCTTCCGCATCTTTAGCCTTATTTCATCCTATTTCCGGTAACTCAACTATTCCTCGTCGACGATCGGGCAATTACGTGAAATGACTCAATTAATCCGGGCCAGATCACATCATTTGGTATCAGAGCTACTAAAACGAGGAGTGCCGACATTCGTATCAAGCTCGGAGTAGGTTCGTAACGAAAAAAAGTCAAAAAAAAATCAAAAAAAAAATTTTGAGTTGGAATTTAAATTTTTTTCTCTCTTCCTTGTATTTTGTTTACTATTGTATTGGATTTAAAAAAAAGAGAAGAAATTGATTGAAAAAAAAATTCAAAAAAAAGTGAAAAAAAATCGAGCAAAAAAAAAAGACAAAAAAAAGGGTGAGCAAAAAAATCAAGTTAAAAAAAAGTGAAAAGTCTTGTGAGTTTTATTTTGTTTCTTGTTGCTTCCGAGCATCCATTCATTCTACCATTCCCTCTACCCCCCCAAAACGCCACACATACTTTGATTTTTATTTTCTTTGTTTAGCCTACCCTACACCCGACGTTATCCCTTGTAACCCATTTGAAGCCGACCCTCTAAGCCGCAATAAGTCTTCTTGAAACAAAATACGAATTCACGAGAGTGAGACGAGCGGAAAAAGGCACGAGTGGTGAGTACATTAGAGCGAGCAAAAGCCATTAAACAAGTGTAAACACGAGTGGAGTGTTATCCAATTTTCTTTGTGAGTGAAACGAGAGATTTTTGTGGTGAGGTATTTAATTTTTGTTTTGTTTTAATCATTTTTTTAGTAATTAAATCATGTCTCAAGAAGAATTCTCTACTGATGAATTTCAATACTTGGTGAACGAGATGGGCCGAATTTTGGAGGAAAAACTAAGCCCATTAAAAAGACGTTTGAACTGAGTGGAGGAAAAGTCCCAACGGAAACAAAATCCACCAAGTCGAGAAACGGAGTCGAGATCATCACGGCAATACGCGTCCAAAGACTACTCGCTAAGAGATTCTTATCGGGATTTCTATTCAACGAGGAACTCAAGACGAAGCAAAGCAAGTTTTGAGTTTGAAGCTTTTCAAGGTGACGAACGAGGAATCACAAGTAGTCCTTCATATGCACCAAGGTATTCGTCCGCCAAGAATCAATCTCGAAGAGGTGATCATTTTTTGTATGAAAGTCATTCTAATTATACCCAACGAGAGTCATTTTGTGCTGATTCTTTTGCAACATCTCCATCCTATAATGAAAGAGCGAGGCAAAAAGAAAAAGAAATAAGAAGAAAAGAAAGACAAGAAATGTTGATGAGAGAAAATGAGCATATATGGAATGAAATCGAGAGACGAAAAAAAGAAATGAAAGAAAAGGAACAAGAAATCAAAAAAGTGAGAGAAAAAGAAAATGAAGAGAAAGAATTCAAAAAAGAAATTGAGATTGAACAAGAGTGCAAGCGAGAAAGAGAAATCGAAAGAAAAGAAGAAAAGATTGAAAAAGAAAAAGAAATCCAAAAAGAGAGTGAGGTCGAAAATAAAATTGAAAATGAGAGAGGAAATGAAAAGAGAAAAAAGAAGTTGAGATTAGAAAAGAAACGAGAGAAAAGGAGATAAACGAACCAGAAAAAGTGAGGAGCATTTCGACCAATCCATATGAAACTTGTTCTTGTTCTGTTTCTTCTTTCCAGGTGCCCGAGATATCAAACGATAATTTTCAACTTCACTACCTTTCCGATGAAAGACATTTTCATATGGTCAGTATAGGTAAGGTTGAAGATGAAAACGTGCCCCAAGAGTTCAAAGGTAAGAGAGGTGAGGAAATGTTAACGATCGAGTCACGACCACCAGGTTTGAAAATTGTTGAAATACTTTTTAGTGACTTAATTTCTAAACGCTCTCCTTATTTTGGTCTGATTAATTGCTACTCCCTGAATGTGGTTGATTTTTGTTCCAATCAACAAACCAAAGATTTAATTTTGCGTGATGACGGTTTTTCACGAAAGGCGATTAAATTTTTCATTTGTGACAATTTTGTGCACCAATTAACGCTTTGTGGAAAATCCATGAATTTGTGCAAGTATGAATTGATGAATGTAAAAAGTTTTAATTGTTTGTCCCTGTGTATGCAAAAATCCCATTGGTTTAACATGTTTGGTTTAATGAAATTTTTGCTACATTTTGGCATGAATACTCAAAATCAAGTTTTTAAACCCCGAATCTATTTTGGTTCGTTATATGGGAAAGTCAAGCTTCATCAATTTTGTGTGAACAATTTCTATTGTTTTGATAATTGGGTGTTGAATAAGGAACTGAGGTATGAAAAATTTGATTTCAATTTAAATTCATTCCTTAATCCATTTTTGTGGTTGTATTTGAAGTTCGTATTTCATTACGTTAAGGTTAATTCAGCCACAGAGATTCGACTAGACTACATGATGTGACCACGTCCACAGCACCACCAAGCTTGAATCTTGTTTCCCTCGAGCTCCCAAAGGGACTAATGACTCGAGTTAGGTCCAAGCAAATTCATGAAGCTATTTTAGCTTTATTGTTCAAGTTTTGGAAGGAGAATCAGCTCGTTGAAGATGGGGAAGCTCGATCCAACTCCTTGAAGAAACCATGCACCTTAGTGCAAGCTAATTTCAGCTCAATTCCAGCTCCCTTAGCTCAATTCGACTTCAATCAGCTCACTTGAGCTCAATTCCACCTATTTGAGCTCAATTTAGCTTCTTTCCAGCTCGTTAATTTTATTATTTGAATAATTTGAGTGATGTTTTATTTTAATTATTTTTACTACAGCTCATAACCAAATTTTCTAGCTCAATTCAGCTCATCAAGAATTTTGACTATCATTGAGCTAGCCGAATTTATTATTAATTATATTTTATTTATGTCTTTATTTTAATTTGTTAAATATGTCTTGATATTATTTAATTTAAGCTGAATGTACCTTGAATCTAATTTGTTTATATCTTTTGTAGGTACATCCACATGTGGGAACACAATTAATGAGGATTCATGAACATTTCTAGTTCAATGTATGTTCGGGTACATGCATGACTACCTACAATGAATGGTTGCCTTAAAGATGATGCATGAATGATTCAATACAATGAATGGAAGAGTGCATGAATATCCACCTACATGCATCGGTTGCTGACCATTGAATTTCCTATGCACCTATCCGGCCGAAAGACATCTTTTGAAGTGTCCATTCACACCTTGGCCGAATCTAGACAAAGCTATTGGCATCCCATGCATTCATCAGCCCTCAAGTACATTTCCTTACTCATGAAGTTGGCCATTGAACATCCATACAACCGAATTTGGACATCACTTTTAATGGATACATTTCTAGTTTAGTTTTACACATTTAAAGTCGAATTACTTAATGATGTGATCCGGCTCGGTTGATTGAGTCGATTCACTTGATTGCCTGATCATCGACGAGAAGTTTGTTCGATTTTGTAGATAGATGGAGTTAGATGATTTTTATAAGCGGAAGGTAGGCAAAATGGGTTCAAAGGATGGGTTTTGGTTTGATGAAAGATAGGTTCGGTTTAACAAAGAATTAAGTTACAAAGATGATAGATAAATGGAAATGGATAAAGAACTCAAACTTTAAGAATGATTCAATACTAAAAAGTATTGCCCCGAGTCTTATATTGCTTAAGGTGAATTTTGATGAAGGATAGAAGCGGACCTTGACCCGTCACCTATATGGAGGTAAGAACCAAAGGTATAGGAAGATGGTTGAACGCCACACCGATTCGGTGATAAGTTCAATGGAGTTCGGATTGACACCAAGCAAGCTAGTTAAGTCGCTTCGAGACTCGAACGAAAGAAGAGAGGAGGTAACTTCACAAGAACAAAAGTTCTATTAAGTTTAATTGATCAAATTCTGTAACCTTTTACAATAAACAAGTAAGCTATTTATAAGCCTAAAATGCCTATTGATATTCGGCATCTATGTTGTTCACACTAACTTAAATTCTGTTCACACAGGTATTTAACATGTTCACACAAATAGCATTAAAATCCAGTTCATGCTTGAAGATGGTACATGAATTGGCCGAACCATCATGATGCTTCACTTGATGCATTCATGCATCCTTAGCCTTGAAGAATCTCCATAATTCCATGAATGTGCAGCTCTTTAATGATCCTACATCTCCCTTGGCTGAATGAGGCATTAATGTGCCTAAAATACTTGAATGGTCATCTTGAAAATGCATGAATCATGCATGAAATGTCCCATGTATTTTCCCCCATAAATATGATCCATGAATCTTCAAATACATGAACTTTTAGCAACTCCCTCTTGCATGAACGTCCCAAATGCATGTGCTCCTTTAAATGCCATCCATTGAACCTCAATTGTGCATGCACACTCCCATACATTGCACCAATCCGTTCATGAACCTGCAGCAAATTAAATCAGCAAGTTAAATGCATTTCAAACACATTAAATTAGCAGCATATGAACTCAATAATTTGCACATTAAATTTGGCCATACATATTAACAATTTTAGACATATTTAAAACATCATAATTAATTAAGTATTTAATTTAGATATAATTAAAACACTTAATTAATTATTTGTCCAGATTTTAACAAATTAACTAACTTAAGATAAACAACTAATTTAACTAATGACAAATTAAATGGTTTATTTCAGCAAAATAAATGCAAGCTAAAGAAAGCTAAAAATAAGCTCATTGGGTTAAGATTGAGCTGAATTGAGCTTGAGTGAGTTGACTTGAGCTCGAGTGAGCTGGAAACGAGCTAAACGGAGCTTAACGAAATGAAATTGAACTAATTCAGCTCGCATGGATTTGCAAACAATGCTTAGGGAGCTGATCCAAAAGTGTGCCCGGGGCATGGTCGTATCATCCCCTCCCTCTTTAAAGCTATTTGTCCCCAAATCGGGCCATTTACTCGCGAAAAATCGTTGAAGATTCTGAAAGCCACAATTAACTCGGATCAAAAGAAGCTCATTCGCATGCCCTCCCTCTTTAGGAGGGTACCACTTCACATTGTCACCTTTAAAAGAATAAAACGAATTAGTGACACGATGAAGATTAAACACAAAGGAACTTTTTGAGATTTGATTCACAGTTTGAACAAATAATCCAATACCGGGGTCAAAAATAGAAATCGTTCTTACCTTTTTCTTCGATGGAAACAAACATAAATCACAAGGCATTTGATAGCTATGGTTTTGGAAGTCAACTTTCCATGGTTCGATTACCTTAGGCAATGATATAGAATGGTGTTCACCGGGGTCAAAGACAAAATTTTCTCTTGCCATTTCAATTTGATTTGGCAATTTCATGACCGACTTCATAGAAAGAGCACTAAGCAACTCAAAATCATTATCATTCAAAACATGTTCGGATCTTTTAGTCCACAGTTGAGAACATCCTCCGAAAACAAAATTTTGATTTTGACTTAACAAACCAACAAGATTCACATGGCTCATTTTCAAACTTAAAGACAAAGTATCATACAAACAAAGATTGTTTACACATTCATTCAAACAAATTTTACGATGCTTGCTTTCTTTCATGGATGATTCATAATAGCAAACTCCAGGATTAAAGACATGATTTTGACTACTCGATCCAAATGGCAAAAAGAGTCCTTTTATCTCCAACAATTTACACAAATTAAACAACGAGGGTGTTAACATACTCAAATTCAAACAAGCAAACCCTTTAAATTTCATTCGAAAAGATTTACAAAAACCTGGAAATTTCACACCAAAAATTAGATAATCCACATGATCAACACAACCAAGCAGATGATATGTCAACTTTTGATCACACAATTCCAGATTTTGTTGGTGCTGATTTATTCGCTCTTCATCAAAAATCTTGCCAATGGCTTATTCATCAATACATTTCCATTCCTTTTCAACATGATCAGTGAGAATGAACATTTTATATGGACTTTCATCTAGCGCATCCAAAACATGCATTCCATTGCAAGTTAAAGATAAACAACCAATACCATCAAAATGATATTTTTCAAAAGCAAGAATCTTCTTATCATTAGACAAAACAAATGGATCATCATCAATCAAAGAATGACAAATAGCCACGTCAAAGTTCAGATTCTTTCTAAAGACCAAATCATCAACAGTGTGTCCATCAATAATCGAGTAAGGCAGAAGTGCTTTAAAATTTTCAACATTCATACCTTGCTTACCTTTTGGCATAGGCGAACTAGGATCGTTGAGAACATTACCTTTTTCAGCCAAAATGAACCTTCTCTCCTTTGAGAGGTATTGGAGTTGAAAATTATCGTCACTTGGCCTTCCGGAGACCTGAAAAGAGGAAACAAAACAAGACAAATTCTCATGTGGTTTAGTAAACAGATTCCTCACTTTTTCTTGCTTTTTTGCCTCCTTTTCTCTCGTTTTTTTTTCTAACTCATTGTCTTTTCTTTCTTTTTCAATTTTCTCTTTTTCCTCACACTTTTGTTCAATCTCAATTTCTTTTTCGATTTCTTTCTCTTTTTCACATCCTTTTTCAATCTCAATTTCTTTTTCCATGACACTCGTTTCTTTTACACCCTCGTTTCTTTCTTCAATCTCACTTTCTTTTTCAATTTCTTGTTCCTTTTCTTTCATTTCTTTTTTTCGTCCCTCGATTTCATTCCATATATGCTCATTTTCTCTCATCAACATTTCTTGTCTTTCCTTTCTTCTTATTTCTTTTTCTTTTTGCCTCGCTCTTTCATTATAGGATGGAGATGTTACAAATGAATCAGCACGAAATGACTCTCGTTGGGTATAATTGGAACGACTTTCATACAAAAAATGATCACCTCTTCGAGATTGATTCTTGGCGGACGAATACCTCGGTGCATACGAAGGACTACTTGTGATTTCTCGTTCGTCACCTCGGAAAGCTTTAAACTCAAAACTTGCTTTGCTTCATCTTGAGTTCCTCGTTGAATAGGAATCATGGTATGAATCTCTTCCCAAAAAATCAATGGATGTGTGCCTTCGTGATGATCTTGTCTCCGTCTCTTCACCCGGTGAGTTTGGCTTCCATCGAGCTCTTTCCTCCACTCGATCCAATCGATCATGCAATTTATCAAATTTTAATTTCACCATTCTATGCATCTCTTGCATCAAATATTGGAGTTCTGATTCGGGAAATGTTTCTCGAGACATGATTAAGTAATGACAAGAAGATGTTAGAAAAAAAATAATAAAGAAAATAAATACCTTACCACAAACCTCACAAATTCGCTCGAAAAGGAAATAATGATTTTCACTCGCACTCGTGTTTACATTCAAATTTTGGCTTTTTCTTTGATGTAATTTCACTCGTGCCTTTTTCCACTCAACCTCTTCTCACAATTTCGTGATTTGTCTCGGTAGACTTAATTTGCTGCTTGAGGGTCGGTTTCAAATTGGTTACAAGGGATAATGTCGGGTGTAGGGTAGGCTGAATAAAGAAGAAAATTGGTTTAAAGTGTGGCGTTGGGATGGGTAAATAATGGTAGGAAGGGAAACTTGATGATCGGAGTAATAAGTGATAATGATAAAAACTCGCAAGACTTTTCACTTTTTTTAACTTGATTTTTTTTTCTCACCTTTTTTTTTTGCTCGATTTTTTTCACTTTTTTTTTGAATTTTTTTTTCAATCAATTTTTTTTTGTTACTCCAATACAATAGTAAGCTAAATACAAAGGAAAAAAAATTAAATTACAACTCAAATTTTTTTTGATTTTTTTTTCACGTTTCGAACCTACTTGCGGCCTTATTACGAACGTCGGCGCTCCTTGTTTTAGTAGCTCTGATACCAAATGATGTGATCTGGCTCGGTTGATTGAGTCGATTCACTTGATTGCCCGATCGTCGACGAGAAGTTTGTTCGATTTTGTAGATAGATGGAGTTAGATGATTTTTATAAGTAGAAGGTAGGCAAAATGGGTTCAAAGGATGGGTTTTGGTTTGATGAAAGATAGGTTCGGTTTAACAAAGAATTAAGTTACAAAGATGATAGATAAATGGAAATGGATAAAGAACTCAAACTTTAAGAATGATTCAATACTAAAAAGTATTGCCCCGAGTCTTATATTGCTTAAGGTGAATTTTGATGAAGGATAGAAGCGGACCTTGACCCGTTACCTATATGGAGGTAAGAACCAAAGGTATAGGAAGATGGTTGAACACCACAACGATTCGGTGATAAGTTCAATGGAGTTCGGATTGACACCACTAGCAAGCTAGTTAAGTCGCTTCGAGACTCGAACGAAAGAAGAGAGGAGGTAACCTCACAAGAACAAAAGTTCTATTAAGTTTAATTGATCAAATTCTGTAACCTTTTACAATAAACAAGTAAGCTATTTATAAGCCTAAAATGCCTATTGATATTCGGCATCTATGTTGTTCACACTAACTTAAATTCTGTTCACACAGGTATTTAACATGTTCACACAAATAGCATTAAAATCCAGTTCATGCTTGAAGATGGAACATGAATTGGCTGAACCATCATGATGCTTCACTTGATGCATTCATGCATCCTTAGCCTTGAAGAATCTCCATAATTCCATGAATGTGCAGCTCTTTAATGATCCTACATCTCCCTTGGCTGAATGAGGCATTAATGTGCCTAAAATACTTGAATGTCATCTTGAAAATGCATGAATCATGCATGAAACGTCCCATGTATTTTCCCCTATAAATATGATCCATGAATCTTCAAATACATGAACTTTTAGCAACTCCCTCTTGCATGAACGTCCCAAATGCATGTGCTTCTTTAAATGCCATCCATTGAACCTCAATTGTGCATGCACACTCCCATACATTGCACCAATCCGTTCATGAACCTGCAACAAATTAAATCAGCAAGTTAAATGCATTTCAAACACATTAAATTAGCAGCATATGAACTCAATAATTTGCACATTAAATTTGGCCATACATATTAACAATTTTAGACATATTTAAAACATCATAATTAATTAAGTATTTAATTTAGATATAATTAAAACACTTAATTAATTATTTGTCCAGATTTTAACAAATTAACTAACTTAAGATAAACAACTAATTTAACTAATGACAAATTAAATGGTTTATTTCAGCAAAATAAATGCAAGCTAAAGAAAGCTAAAAATAAGCTCATTGGGTTAAGATTGAGCTGAATTGAGCTTGAGTGAGTTGACTTGAGCTCGAGTGAGCTGGAAACGAGCTAAACGGAGCTTAACGAAATGAAATTGAACTAATTCAGCTCGCATGGATTTGCAAACAATGCTTAGGGAGCTGATCCAAAAGTGTGCCCGGGGCATGGTCGTATCACTTAGTCTTTAAGCTTGTTTAGTATGACTATTCAGCTATCATCTGAACTCTATAAATAGTTCATTTCTCTTTGTAAAAAGGTTAGACAATTCTGATTATTAAACTTGATTGTGAGGTTTCCTCCTATCCTATTTCGTACGAGTCTCGTTCTGACTTATCTAGCTCGCTAGTGGCGTCAACCCGACTCCTTGAACTTATCACCATCCTGGTGTGGCGTTCATCCACCTTTTTATACCTTTGGTTCCTACCTCTCTATAGGTAACGGGTCAAGGTCCATCTTCGACTTCCATTAAACCCACCTTAAGCAATATAAGTCCCGGGGCAATACTTTACATGGTATTGAATCGTTCTTCGCTTGAGTTCAATTTCCATTCCATTTTATCTATCTACTTAAACTTTATTTTCTTTATTAAACCGAACCTATCCATTCTCCAAACCAAGCCATTTTTGAACCCTTTTAATTACTTCCGCTTAAAACAACTCCATAAAGTTATCTCCATTCGACATCAACCAATACTTCTCGTCGACGATCGGGCAACTTAAGTGAACTCGACTCCATCAACCGAGCCGGATCACATCATTTGGTATCAGAGCTACTAAAACGAGGAGTGCCGACATTCGTATCAAGCTCGGAGTAGGTTCGTAACGAAAAAAAATTCAAAAAAAATCGAAAAAAGGAAAAAAAAGAAGTGACAAAAAAAATTGAGTTAAAAAAAGAAGAAAGAAAAAAAAAGTGAAAAGTCTTGCGAGTTTTTATCATTATCACTTATTACTCCGATCATCAAGTTTCCCTTCCTACCATTATTTACCATCCCAACGCCACATTTTAAACCAATTTTCTTCTTTGTTCAGCCTACCCTACACCCAACATTATCCCTTGTAACCCATTTTGAAACCGACCCTCAAGCAGCAAATTAAGTCTATCGAGACAAATCACAAAATTGAGAGAAGAGGTCGAGTGGCAAAAGGCAAGAGTAAATACATCAAAAGAAAAAGCCAAAAATTGAGTCTAAACACGAGTGCGAGTGAAAATCATTATTTCTTTGTGAGAGATTGGTGAGGATTTTGAATTGGTGAGGTTCATTTACTATTTATTCTATCTTTCGATTTTCTAACATTTTCTTGAATCATGTCTGAAGAAGAATTCTCTACCGATGAATTTCAATACTTGGTGAACGAGATGGGCCGAATATTGGAGGAAAAACTAAGCCCATTAAAAAGACGTTTGGACCGAGTGGAGGAAAAAGCTCGATGGAAGCAAACTCCACCGAGTCGAGAAATAAAGTTAAGTTCATCACGACGACATTATTCGAGAAGAGACACATATCAAGACTCCTATTCAACAAGGCTTTCGAGACCGCGAGAAGAAAACTTCGAGTCAAAAATCACTCGAGATGAGCGAGAAAGGACGAGCTATTCCTCGTATGCTTCAAAGAAGCCCTTCCCAAAGGATTGTTCTCGAAGAAATGGACGAGAAGTTTATAAAAATATTTTCTCTTTCTTTGAGCCAAATGATTATCTCTTTGATTCTTTCGTGTCATCCGCACATTGTAATGAAAAAGAAAAAGAAATCAAAATAGTGAGAGAAAAAGAAAATGAAGAAAAGAAAATTGAAAAAGAAATTGAGATTGAGAAAAAATTGAAAAAGAAAAAGATGTTGAAGAAGAAACGAGAGAAAATGAAGATAGTGAGCGAGAACAAGAAAAGGAGAACGAAATTTTAACTAACCCCCGTGATGTTTGTTTTTGTTCTGTTCCTTCTTTTCAGGTTCTGACAAATCTCTGTGACGAATATCAACTTCAATATCTTCCTAACGAGCGACGTTTTTGCATGACCGAAAAAGGTAAGGATGAAGTTGAAATCGAACCACACAAGCTTGAAGGTAAGCGAGGTAAGGAATTTTTAAAAACCGAGTCATGGCCATCAAGTTTGAAAGTTGTTGAAAATGACTTTGTTTTAAAAAAATTCTCTTATTTTCATTCGATTAATTGCTATTCTTTGAATGTGGTTGATGTTATTCGGTACGAACGACAAACTAAAGATTTGGTTTTGCATGATGTCGAGTTTTCACGAAAAGCGATTCAATTTTTCAAATATGATAATTTTGTGCATCCATTATTGTCATGTGACAAATCCATGAATTTGTGCAAGTTTGATTTGATTAATATAAAGAGATTTGAATGTTTGTTTCTATGGACACGAAAACCCTTTTGGTTTGACATGTTTGATTTACTAAAACACTTTGGCGTAAGTAATCAAACTCGTGTGTTCAAACCTGGAATTTATTATTTTAGGTTGATATGTGCGGAACTCAAGCATCCTAAATTTTATGCGACAAATTTATGTCTGTTTGATGTTTGGCCTCTGAAATTTAAAGACTCTGTTTATAATTTAAAATTGTTCTTTGATCATTTTATGTGGCTGTCCATGAAATTCATTTTTCATTTCGAAAAGGTAAGATCAACTCATGTTTTTGAACCTGGTATCGTTACATATGTTCAATATGTGAATAGTGTTTTAGCCTGTTCCTTTGAGTTCAACGTCTATGGAGACATTACCCTCTTTCAGCATTATGAACCCAACACTTCGAAAAATGCAAGTTGCCTTTGTGTTTACCCTTCGTTTCAGGTTTTTCAAGGATTGTGTAATGAGCTTCGACTTCAATACCTTCTCAAGGAGAAAAGGTTCACTTTTATTGAAAAAGGTAAAATTGATTCTCAATTTTCCACTCCTAAAGGTGAATCAGGTATGAATTCTGATGTTATGCGACCATCTTTTCTTAAGTCGAATGTAACTAAAATTTTTGAATACACCTTGATTGCTGAATATCGCTTGAATCCTGTTGTGGTTAATTATTTGATTTTGCTTGATGATGATAAATCCATTTTGAGTAATGATAAGACGATTTTTCTCTTTGGAAAATGTGATGAATTCATTGTTGAGAACATAACCAAACGACAATTGCGAGTGCCAAACATGCGAAATCATGAATCATATGAAACTTTTCATTTGTGTGTTTGTGATGAAGATTTAAATTTCTTGTTCCATTACTCGCATTCCATTTACTTGAACAATGACTTGTGGAAGCAAATTGAAAGGTTCGAATGCTTAAAAACATATTTGTCTTTGTCTCGACCATTTGATGAGTTATGGATATGGAAGGAGTTTTGTCCATATGATTGTAAGAATGATGTTTTAAGTTTGCCTTTTTACATAACTCATACATGTCTTGTTATGACCATGCATGATCCACATAGTTGTTCTGATCATTTCTTGATGATTAATGGTTGTCTATTTTCATTGATCATTTGCCATCTCTAATGCCGAATATTGTGAGTTCTTTTGCAAAGGCTTATGAACGACTAATTGTTCCATTCATTCAAGGAGAGTTGCATAAGACGGATTATTTTCTAGAGAACAAACAGCTCGACTTGAGGACAAGTCGTTTTGAAGAAGGGGGGAATGATGTGACCACGTCCCAAGCACCACCAAGCTTGAATCTTGTTTCCCTCGAGCTCCCAAAGGGACCAATGACTCGAGTTAGGTCCAAGCAAATTCATGAAGCTATTTTAGCTTTATTGTTCAAGTTTTGGAAGGAGAATCAGCTTGTTGAAGATGGGGAAGCTCGATTCAACTCCTTGAAGAAACCATGCACCTTAGTGCAAGCTAATTTCAGCTCAATTCCAGCTCCCTTAGCTCAATTCGACTTCAATCAGCTCACTTGAGCTCAATTCCACCTATTTGAGCTCAATTTAGCTTCTTTCCAGCTCGTTAATTTTATTATTTGAATAATTTGAGTGATGTTTTATTTTAATTATTTTTACTACAGCTCATAACCGAATTTTCTAGCTCAATTCAGCTCATCAAGAATTTTGACTATCATTGAGCTAGCCGAATTTATTATTAATTATATTTTATTTATGTCTTTATTTTAATTTGTTAAATATGTCTTGATATTATTTAATTTAAGCTGAATGTACCTTGAATCTAATTTGTTTATATCTTTTGTAGGTACATCCACATGTGGGAACACAATTAATGAGGATTCATGAACATTTCTAGTTCAATGTATGTTCGGGTACATGCATGACTACCTACAACGAATGGTTGCCTTAAAGATGATGCATGAATGATTCAATACAATGAATGGAAGAGTGCATGAATATCCACCTACATGCATCGGTTGCTGACCATTGAATTTCCTATGCACCTATCCGGCCGAAAGACATCTTTTGAAGTGTCCATTCACACCTTGGCCGAATCTAGACAAAGCTATTGGCATCCCATGCATTCATCAGCCCTCAAGTACATTTCCTTACTCATGAAGTTGGCCATTGAACATCCATACAACTGAATTTGGACATCACTTTTAATGGATACATTTCTAGTTTAGTTTTACACATTTAAAGCCGAATTACTTAGTCTTTAAGCTTGTTTAGTATGACTATTCAGCTATCATCTGAACTCTATAAATAGTTCATTTCTCTTTGTAAAAAGGTTAGACAATTCTGATTATTAAACTTGATTGTGAGGTTTCCTCCTATCCTATTTCGTACGAGTCTCGTTCTGACTTATCTAGCTCGCTAGTGGCGTCAACCCGACTCCTTGAACTTATCACCATCCTGGTGTGGCGTTCATCCACCTTTTTATACCTTTGGTTCCTACCTCTCTATAGGTAACGGGTCAAGGTCCATATTCGACTTCCATTAAACCCACCTTAAGCAATATAAGTCCCGGGGCAATACTTTACATGGTATTGAATCGTTCTTCGCTTGAGTTCAATTTCCATTCCATTTTATCTATCTACTTAAACTTTATTTTCTTTGTTAAACCGAACCTATCCATTCTCCAAACCAAGCCATTTTTGAACCCTTTTAATTACTTCCGCTTAAAACAACTCCATAAAGTTATCTCCATTCGACATCAACCAATACTTCTCGTCGACGATCGGGCAACTTAAGTGAACTCGACTCCATCAACCGAGCCGGATCACATCACTACATTTTCGAGGAGAGAAGATTTATGGTGATCGACAAAGGTAAAAATGATCCTTACTTTTCCATCCCTCGAGGTAAACAAGGTATGACTTACGATAACTTTAAAATTTCTCTGCCCTATTCGGTTGGTAATAAAATTTTTGTTGAAGAATTGGTTGTTGCAAGGAATTTAAATTGTGATGTGTTTAACTGTTCAGCTTTATTTAAAAATGAATCATCTATTTTTATTGATGCAGATGATGCGATTTTGGAAGAACCAATCGTTCAATTTCCATTGCAAGGTTTTACTGTGCATTCATCTGTTTGTGATAAAAATTTGTGTTCAATAAGTTGTGGTGAGGAGTTTATCTGCTTGATCGATGAACAGATTAAGTTGAATGTGTCCACATGTCTCTTGAAAATTTTTGGTAAGATTCTCCTTGATGACAAGTTTGTTGAAAAGTTGAAAGATCAATGGCCACTGTTAAGCTTAACTATGCAAGATTTAAGCCGATTAAGTGGTAAAATCATAACTTGCAAAAAGCTTTGTTCAATCGATTGTGGGTATGAAATTTGGAAAATACCTTCTTGCAAGGATTATGAATGTTCTACCCAAATGGTACTTGGGCCACATATTTGCTCAAATGAATTCTTGATGATTTGTGATTACTCATTTAAAATAATTCCTTCGTTTGATGAGACTTTCTATGGTGAAGATGTAACAAAACAGTTTGGTGGTTTATTTTATTTGTGTTCGATTCCGTTTGATCGAGGAAAGATGAGTAAGCGGAGCTATGATCGAGTGAACCAACGGCTCGACTTGAGGACAAGTCGTTCTAAAGAAGGGGGGAATGATACGACCCTGGCCAAGGATGCCCTTGATTTCAGCTTGAATTCAGCTCCTCAAGCTCCATTTAGCTTGGTTCAGCTCACCGAATTTTATTTTAGCTCACATGAGCTTAATTCAGCTCGTTTGAGCTTGGTTTAAATTCAATTCAGCTCATTATTAGCTCTTTAGCTAAATTAATTTTATTTGCTGGAATAAATTAATTATTTAAGTTAATTAGTTAATTTAGTTACAGCTCTTAATTACTTGTCAGCTTATTACATGTTATAATTATGTTGTGTTAGCCGAATTTAATTAGGTGGCTGGATTATATTTAATTTGTCTTAATACCATTTAGTTCAGCCGAATATACATTTGCACTTAATTTAGTTCATGTTTATTTCTTGTAGGATGGCTGAATGCATGAAGGAGCATTAAAGTCCAAGTGCATGAATGGTTCAATACAACGTATGGGAGTATACATGAATGGCTGAATACATGAATGGTTGGATTCATGGATATGGCTCATTTTATGATAATTCAAGGTGTTAATTCAGCCAAGAAGAGCAACTAAATTCATTCTCCAAAAGCTGGCCGATGCACTTTCCAAAACAGCACCTATGCGTTCACATTTGGAGTTCACACCAAGGACCATTGGGCTGATCATTGTTCACACTTCCAAAGACTTTTCCAACTCCTTTTTCACACCTTCAAGGCTGTTCACGTTCACCTTTAATGCTGGTCTCTTTTCAGCCAAGAATTACATTTTAATGAGCTCATTTAAGCTCAATTGGCTGAACCTAGCTGCTGCCATTTCTCCAAGTGCATTTGCTCTTCTAGAAATCGTCCCTTGAGCTTCAAATTCAGCTAAATTTAGCTCCAGCAATTTAGTTTTTTATTTCCAAAATTTTCTAGCATTTTTCTAGCCTAATTAATTACTTAGACATTAAGTCTTTGTTTTGGCCATTCGGCTACCTAGCTGAACACTATAAATAGTTGTTCATTTTCATTGTAAAAGGACTTTTGACTTTTGATCATTTGAATGAACTTTGTTCAAAGAGTGAGTTTTCTCCTCTCTAAATTCGTACGAGTTTCGATCTGACTTATCTAGCGTGCTAGTGGCGTCTATCGTTCTCTTTTGAACTTATCACCTTGCTTTGGTGTGGCGTTCAACCCTTCTACAATTCCGCAATCCCACCTTGAACCGAATAGAAATCGGGGTGACACTTATTAGTGTTGAATTGTTTCTGGTGTTTAAGCTCATTTATCCATTCCACCGACTATCCTAGATTATTTTACCCAACTATAATATCTTTTTACAAAACCGAGCCTTCATTTATCAACTTCCATTTTTCTTATTTTTATCCTTAAATCGAGCCTACTACCCTTATAAACTTACCATCACCTTAGCCAACCTTTAAAACCATTTGAAAGCTTCCACATCTTTAGCCTTATTTCATCCTATTTCCGATAACTCAACTATTCCTCGTCGACGATCGGGCAATTACGTGAAACGACTCAATTAATCCGGGCCGGATCACGTCAATATTACTCATAAGTTACACACGTATATACTTACACTTATCATCACAAAGACATACACAATTTCATTTAATCAATTTCCCAGTTGAACGCTTCGGAATAATAACAGATACGCAATGGTATCGCACACAGCCCACCTTTAAAATCGAAGCTCTCTTGTACACATAGTGGCCTTCACTTAGCACCACTCATGTGACCTAACTCGATGGTACACATAATTTTGGCTCTCTTGTACACATGGTGAACACTTAGGTACCACCCATGTTGTAACGCCCCGTACCCGAGACCGTCGCCGGAGTCGAACACGAGGTGTTAACAGACTTAATTCATTACTTAAACAGCTCAAACAATTTATTTTTAAAATTTCCAGTCAAGCTAGCAATCTGCGTCACAGTCGCTTAAAAATTCGTATCTCGAGTTTTGAAACTCGAAATCCAATTCCGTAAATTTTCCCTAAAACTAGACTCATATATATTTAATAATTTTTTTCTAGAATTTTTGGTCAAGCAAATTAGTACAGTTTATTAGTTAAAGTCTCCAATGTTTCAGGGTTTGACTGCTCTGACCTCTGTATATTATGAATCAGATATCTCTCTATACAGAATTTCAATGATTATGAAGTTTGTTTCTATTAAAACAAAACTCAATAAGGAATCTGTACATATAAAGACTGACTTCTAATTATTTTTTTACAATTTATGATGAATTTTTAAAGTCAGAAAAGGGGATCTAGAAATCACTCTGGCCCTGTTTCACAAAAATTCAAATATCTCATAAAATATAATTTATATACCTATTTTGTTCAATCCATATGAAAATAGACTAATTAAGCTTCAATTTCATAACTTACTCATTATTTAATTCCATTTCTACTATTTTTAGTGAATTTTAAAATTTACATCACTGCTGCTGTCAGATTCTGTTTTATGGCAAATTTCACTTTACTAAGGATTTTCATGGACTAAATAGCATTTTAAACATACATAACATCAAATATGACTTAGATTGGCCATTCCAATGGCTAATCATTTACAAACCCTTTTCTTACCAAACCATAGCCATATCATAAGATCAATTACACAAAGTGAGTGTTTTGCCATACATGCCACATTCAAAATACACAAGCCATTTTACCAATTTAAGTCTTCGACCTATCCCGATTCTCAAGCCAGCTTGTCAAAACTACAATGAAAGAAAAGGAGGGAGTAAGCACAAACGCTTAGTAAGTTCACATGCAAATAGCAAGTAACATAATCACACAATCTCACATAAAACATCATTTGCATAAACAACACCAAGACATTCATGTTTCATTTACATTTAATATCTTTCTACGATTTCATCATACCAAGTTTTCAACCCGAGGGTTTAAGCACATACCTGTCAAATTTTCTCATTTACCACACTTACCAACATGTCACCTTCGTTTTAGGCCTTTTTCTTATTCACGTAAGATTCACCCGTTGAACACATCGGAATATAATTTGAATACGCGGATCTCATGAACATAAGAGCCATACCCGCAGCTAGACAAACTCAATAGCCTGCGGAACTTATGTAGCCAAGCTACCATGTAACCCACCCATAAGTGAACTCAGACTCAACTCAACGAGCTCGGGTGTTCGCATCCATAAGTGAACTCGGACTCAACTCAACGAGCCCAGATGCCTAGTTACATCTCACGAACTCGGACTCAACTCAACGAGTTCGGAACTCAACCATCCTAGTGACATATCACTTGTATTCTAATCTATTCCCAAGGTTCAAACGGGCTTTTTCCTTGATTACACATCTTTGCCGTCTTCCACGGAATATCGAAATCGATACTTCGGTGATAGTTCATACTTATCAAGCAATTCACATAATTACATATTATTCAACAATAACCACAAAACATAACATCTCATGATAATAATAAACATCATATCATATAAAGAACATTAAATTGCTTAAAAAGACAATTATGTTACTACATTTACACATTAACTTACCTCGGTACAAAATTATTAGCAATCGAGTCTATTCTTCGTAAACTTTGTTTTTCCCTCGATCGCGACTTGAATCTCGTTTCTCTTGATCTATAATGCCAAATTAATCTTATTTAATACATACATTCATCAAAACAGCATTTAATACGAACTTTGGAAAAATTACATTTTTTCCCCTAAACTTTTGCATAATTACACTTTTGCCCTTAGGCTCGGGAATTAAACTTCATCCCTTATTATTATGTTTTGTGACATGCTGATCATTTTTCTCTTCTATGGAAACATCAAATTCACACTCTAACATGTACTTATGACTATTAGGTATTTTTACCGATTAAGCCCTTTTACTCGTTTTCGCTTAAAACCGAGTAGTACAAGTTGTCTAACATAATTTAAAACCTCTTATTCTATCATAAAACACCAAAATACACAAATTTCACCTAAGGGTATTTTTCCAAATATGAACCCTAGGTTGAATTATTGCTAGCATAAGCTTAATCGAGCTACCGGGATTTCAAAAATGTAAAGAACATTAAAAACGGGGCTTGGAATCACTTACTATGGAGCTTGGAAGCTTGAAACAAACCCTAACTATGGAGAACCCTTGAAATTTCAGCCTAATGAAGAAGATGGACAAAAATTGGCTTTCAATTTTGTTTTTAATTCATTTTAATAACTAAATGACCAAAATGCCTTTACTACTAAACTTTCCAAAAATTCCATCCATGTCCAATTTTTGTCCATAGACTTAGAAATTGGTCAAATTGCTATTTAAGACCTCCTCATTAATATTCTAAAACAATTTCATACTAAAAACTCCTAGAATGCAAGTTTTGCAAATTATTCGATTTAGTCCCTAATTTCAATTTAAACACTTTAGGCATAGGATTTCATCACGAAATTTTCACACAATCATGCAATCATATCATAAACATCAAAATAATTATAAAATAATTATTTCTATCTCAGATTTGTGGTCACAAAACCACTATTCAGATTAGGCCCTAATTCAGGATATTACATGATACGACCCGCCCTTGGGAACGGCCATTGCATCAGCCTACAAGCGAGGCTCGTCGTGTTTGCAAGCTGGACGTAGCTCAATCTTATTTTGTGGAGCTTCATTTAGCTTGTTTCCAGCTCCTTTCAAGCTCAATGAGCTCGAACTAGCTCAATTTCATTAAGACCTTATTATAGTAGCTGAAATAATTATTTGAGTCATTTAATTAGTTTATTACAGCTCAATTAATATTCATTATTTATTTGGTTTAAAATCTGGTTGGATTTAATTATACATGATTAATTGTGTTTTTCTTACATGTTATTAAGTTAAATTAAATTCCTACAGCTTATAAATAAGTCTTAATACATGTTTTAATGTGTCTTGTCCAAACTGAATTAATTAGAATTAGTTTAATTAATTGAGTTTTGTTTTAATTATTTGGATTAATGTTGTCTAAATTTCATTCTTAATATGACTCAGCTGAATAATGATCAACTAAATTCATTTGTTCATGTTGTGTAGGTTGGCCGAATGTGGGTGGAAGCATTTAAGCTAGGTGCATGCATCATAGGTTCAATGAATGTGGCGTTATATGCATGAGGAATGTTCAGCTGATTTTAAATGATTCAAGAATCAGCATAATGCCATTCACACATGAAGTTCACACTCTTGGCTTTTCGATTCGGAATGTTCACACACAAAGACTCTTTGAAACCGAGTGTTCACACTTCATTTGGCCATTCAAATCCCTCTTAATGGCTGGTCACTTTTCAGCAAAAGATACAACTTAAATGAGTTCATTTATGTACATTGGCCGAATTTAACTTCTTCATGCACCATTCAAAGTGACCAAGGTTCAATGGGAGCTCTAGAAGCTTGTCAAGTTCAGCCGAATCTAGCTAGCACATTCAAGTGGTTCATTTGCTTACTCCTTAAGGATTGAAAGAGACCATTCGGCTAACTTAGGAGATTATTATAAATAGCTGAATTTTTTACTTTGAAAAGAACTTTTGACATTTTAACTAGCGAATTGCTGCCAAATTTGTGAGGCATTTTCTCTCAAATTTCGTTCGAGGCCCATAAGACTTATCTAAGCTTTTAGTGGTGTCTTTCCGAGTCTTTTCCGAACTTATCACTCCTTAAACCTGATGTGATCCGACCCAGATTAATTGAGTCGTTTTACGTAATTGCCCGATCGTCGACGAGGAATAGTTGAGTTATCAAAAATAGGATGAAATAAGGCTAAAGATGCGGAAGCTTTCAAATGGTTTTAAAAGGTTGGCTAAGGTGATGGTAAATTTATAAGGGTAGTAGGCTCGATTTAAGGATAAAAATAAGAAAAAATGGAAGTTGATAAATGAAGGCTCGGTTTTGTAAAAAGATATTATAGTTGGGTAAAATCTAGGATAGTCGGTGGAATGGATAAATGAGCTTAAACACCAGAAACGATTCAACACTAAAAAGTGTCAACCTGATTTCTATTCGGTTCAAGGTGGGATTACGGAATTGTAGAAGGGTTGAACGCCACACCAAAGCAAGGTGATAAGTTCAAAAGAGAACGATAGACGCCACTAGCACGCTAGATAAGTCAGATCGAAAATCGTACGAATTTAGAGAGGAGAAAACTCACTCTTTGAACAAAGTTCATTCAAATGATCAAAAGTCAAAAGTCCTTTTACAATGAAAATGAACAACTATTTATAGTGTTCAGCTAGGTAGCCGAATGGCCAAAACAAAGACTTAATGTCTAAGTAATTAATTAGGCTAGAAAAATGCTAGAAAATTTTGGAAATAAAAAACTAAATTGCTGGAGCTAAATTCAGCTGGATTTGAAGCTCAAGGGACGATTTCTAGAAGAGCAAATGCACTTGGAGAAATGGCAGCAGCTAGGTTCAGCCAATTGAGCTTAAATGAGCTCATTAAAATGTAATTCTTGGCTGAAAAGAGACCAGCATTAAAGGTGAACGTGAAAAGCCTTGAAGGTGTGAAAAAGGAGTTGGAAAAGTCTTTGGAAGTGTGAACAATGGTCAGCCAAATGGTCCTTGGTGTGAACTCCAAATGTGAAAGCATAGGTGCTATTTTGGGAAGTGCATCGGCCAGCTTTTGGAGAATGAATTTAGTTGCTCTTCTTGGCTGAATTAACACCTTGAATTATCATAAAATGAGCCATATCCATGAATCCAACCATTCATGTATTCAGCCATTCATGTATAATCCCATACGTTGTATTGAACCATTCATGCACTTGGACTTTAATGCTCCTTCATGCATTCAGCCATCCTACAAGAAAAAAACATGAACTAAATTAAGTGCAAATGTATATTCGGCTGAACTAAATGGTATTAAGACAAATTAAATATAATCCAGCCACCTAATTAAATTCGGCTAACACCACATAATTATAACATGTAATAAGCTGACAAGTAATTAAGAGCTGTAACTAAATTAACTAATTAACTTAAATAATTAATTTATTCCAACAAATAAAATTAATTTAGCTAAAGAGCTAATAATGAGCTGAATTGAATTTAAACCAAGCTCAAACGAGCTGAATTAAGCTCATGTGAGCTAAAATAAAATTCGGTAAGCTGAACCAAGCTAAATGGAGCTTGAGGAGCTGAATTCAAGCTGAAATCAAGGGCATCCTTGGCCAGGGTCGTATCATTCCCCCCTTCTTTAGAACGACTTGTCCTCAAGTCGAGCCGTTGGTTCACTCGATCATAGCTCCGCATACTCATCTTTCCTCGATCAAACGGAATCGAACACAAATAAAATAAACCACCAAACTGTTTTTTTACATCTTCACCATACAAAGTCTTATCAAACGAAGGAATTATTTTAAATGAGTAATCACAAATCATCAAGAATTCATTTGAGCAAATATGTGGCCCAAGTACCATTTGGGTAGAACATTCATAATCCTTGCAAGAAGGTATTTTCCAAATTTCATACCCACAATCGATTGAACAAAGCTTTTTGCAAGTTATGATTTTACCACTTAATCGGCTTAAATCTTGCATAGTTAAGCTTAACAGTGGCCATTGATCTTTCACCTTTTCAACAAACTTGTCATCAAGGAGAATCTTACCAAAAATTTTCAAGAGACATGTGGACACATTCAACTTAATACGTTCATCGATCAAGCAGATAAACTCCTCACCACAACTTATTGAACACAAATTTTTATCACAAACAGATGAATGCACAGTAAAACCTTGCAATGGAAATTGAACGATTGGTTCTTCCAAAATCGCATCATCAGCATCAATAAAAATAGATGATTCATTTTTAAATAAAGCTGAACAGTTAAACACATCACAATTTAAATTCCTTGCAACAACCAATTCTTCAACAAAAATTTTATTACCAACCGAATAGGGCAGAGAAATTTTAAAGTTATCGTAAGTCATACCTTGTTTACCTCGAGGGATGGAAAAGCAAGGATCATTTTTACCTTTGTCGATCATCATAAATCTTCTCTCCTCGGAAATGTAGTCTAGTCGAATCTCTGTGGCTGAATTAACTTAACGAAATGAAATACGAACTTCAAATACAACCACAAAAATGGATTAAGGAATGAATTTAAATTGAAATCAAATTTTTCATACCTCAGTTCCTTATTCAACACCCAATTATCAAAACAATAGAAATTGTTCATACAAAATTGATGAAGCTTGACTTTCCCATAAAACGAACCAAAATAGATTCCGAGTTTAAAAACTTGATTTTGAGTATTCATGCCAAAATGTAGCAAAAATTTCATTAAACCAAACACGTTAAACCAATGGGATTTTTGCATACACAGGGACAAACAATTAAAACTTTTTACATTCATCAATTCATACTTGCACAAATTCATGGATTTTCCACAAAGCGTTAATTGGTGCACAAAATTGTCACAAATGAAAAATTTAATCGCCTTTCGTGAAAAACCGTCATCACGCAAAATTAAATCTTTGGTTTGTTGATTGGAACAAAAATCAACCACATTCAGGGAGTAGCAATTAATCAGACCAAAATAAGGAGAGCGTTTAGAAATTAAGTCACTAAAAAGTATTTCAACAATTTTCAAACCTGGTGGTCGTGACTCGATCGTTAACATTTCCTCACCTCTCTTACCTTTGAACTCTTGGGGCACGTTTTCATCTTCAACCTTACCTATACTGACCATATGAAAATGTCTTTCATCGGAAAGGTAGTGAAGTTGAAAATTATCGTTTGATATCTCGGGCACCTGGAAAGAAGAAACAGAACAAGAACAAGTTTCATATGGATTAGTCGAAATGCTCCTCACTTTTTCTGGTTCGTTTATCTCTTTTTCTCTCGTTTCTTTTCTAATCTCAACTTCTTTTTTTCTCTTTTCATTTCCCCTCTCATTTTCAATTTTATTTTCGACCTCACTCTCTTTTTGGATTTCTTTTTCTTTTTCAATCTTTTCTTCTTTTCTTTCGATTTCTCTTTCTCGCTTGCACTCTTGTTCAATCTCAATTTCTTTTTTGAATTCTTTCTCTTCATTTTCTTTTTCTCTCACTTTTTTGATTTCTTGTTCCTTTTCTTTCATTTCTTTTTTTCGTCTCTCGATTTCATTCCATATATGCTCATTTTCTCTCATCAACATTTCTTGTCTTTCTTTTCTTCTTATTTCTTTTTCTTTTTGCCTCGCTCTTTCATTATAGGATGGAGATGTTGCAAAAGAATCAGCACAAAATGACTCTCGTTGGGTATAATTAGAATGACTTTCATACAAAAAATGATCACCTCTTCGAGATTGATTCTTGGCGGACGAATACCTTGGTGCATATGAAGGACTACTTGTGATTCCTCGTTGGTCACCTTGAAAAGCTTCAAACTCAAAACTTGCTTTGCTTCGTCTTGAGTTCCTCATTGAATAGAAATCCCGATAAGAATCTCTTAGCGAGTAGTCTTTGGACGCGTATTGTCGTGATGATCTCGACTCCGTTTCTCGACTTGGTGGATTTTGTTTCCGTTGGGACTTTTCCTCCACTCGGTTCAAACGTCTTTTTAATGGGCTTAGTTTTTCCTCCAAAATTTGGCCCACTCGTTCACCAAGTATTGAAATTCATCAGTAGAGAATTCTTCTTGAGACATGATTTAATTACTAAAAAAATGATTAAAACAAAACAAAAATTAAATACCTCACCACAAAAATCTCACGTTTCACTCACAAAGAAAATTGGATAACACTCCACTCGTGTTTACACTTGTTTAATGGCTTTTGCTCGCTCTAATATACTCACCACTCGTGCCTTTTTCTGCTCGTCTCACTCTCGTGAATTCCTATTTTGTTTCAAGAAGACTTATTGCGGCTTAGAGGGTCGGCTTCAAATGGGTTACAAGGGATAACGTCGGGTGTAGGGTAGGCTAAACAAAGAAAATAAAAATCAAAGTATGTGTGGCGTTTTGGGGGGGTAGAGGGAATGGTAGAATGAATGGATGCTCGGTAGCAACAAGAAACAAAATAAAACTCACAAGACTTTTCACTTTTTTTTATACTTCAAAAATTTTTTTTTTGAATTTTTTTTTGAAGTTTTTTTTGAATTTTTTTTTCAAATTTCCTCTTCTCTTTTTTTTTTGATTTTTTTTCAATTACAATATGCTGAAATACAAAGGAAGAAGAGAAAAAAAAATTACAACCTAATTTTTTTTCACGTTACGAACCTACTTCGAGCTTGATACGAATGTCGGCACTCCTCGTTTTAGTAGCTCTGATACCAAATGATGTGATCCGGCCCAGATTAATTGAGTCGTTTCACGTAATTGCCCGATCATCGACGAGGAATAGTTGAGTTATCGAAAATAGGATGAAATAAGGCTAAAGATGCGGAAGCTTTCAAATGGTTTTAAAAGGTTGGCTAAGGTGATGGTAAATTTATAAGGGTAGTAGGCTCGATTTAAGGATAAAAATAAGAAAAAATGGAAGTTGATAAATGAAGGCTCGGTTTTGTAAAAAGATATTATAGTTGGGTAAAATCTAGGATAGTCGGTGGAATGGATAAATGAGCTTAAACACCAGAAACGATTCAACACTAAAAAGTGTCATCCCGATTTCTATTCGGTTCAAGGTGGGATTACGGAATTGTAGAAGGGTTGAACGCCACACCAAAGCAAGGTGATAAGTTCAAAAGAGAACGATAGACGCCACTAGCACGCTAGATAAGTCAGATCGAAACTCGTACGAATTTAGAGAGGAGAAAACTCACTCTTTGAACAAAGTTCATTCAAATGATCAAAAGTCAAAAGTCCTTTTACAATGAAAATGAACAACTATTTATAGTGTTCAGCTAGGTAACCGAATGGCCAAAACAAAGACTTAATGTCTAAGTAATTAATTAGGCTAGAAAAATGCTAGAAAATTTTGGAAATAAAAAACTAAATTGCTGGAGCTAAATTCAGCTGAATTTGAAGCTCAAGGGACGGTTTCTAGAAGAGCAAATGCACTTGGAGAAATGGCAGCAGCTAGGTTCAGCCAATTGAGCTTAAATGAGCTCATTAAAATGTAATTCTTGGCTGAAAAGAGACCAGCATTAAAGGTGAACGTGAACAGCCTTGAAGGTGTGAAAAAGGAGTTGGAAAAGTCTTTGGAAGTGTGAACAATGATCAGCCAAATGGTCCTTGGTGTGAACTCCAAATGTGAACGCATAGGTGCAGTTTTGGGAAGTGCATCGGCCAGCTTTTGGAGAATGAATTTAGTTGCTCTTCTTGGCTGAATTAACACCTTGAATTATCCTAAAATGAGCCATATCCATGAATCCAACCATTCATGTATTCAGCCATTCATGTATAATCCCATACGTTGTATTGAACCATTCATGCACTTGGACTTTAATGCTCCTTCATGCATTCAGCCATCCTACAAGAAAAAAACATGAACTAAATTAAGTGCAAATGTATATTCGGCTGAACTAAATGGTATTAAGACAAATTAAATATAATCCAGCCACCTAATTAAATTCGGCTAACACAACATAATTATAACATGTAATAAGCTGACAAGTAATTAAGAGCTGTAACTAAATTAACTAATTAACTTAAATAATTAATTTATTCCAGCAAATAAAATTAATTTAGCTAAAGAGCTGAAAATGAGCTGAATTGAATTTAAACCAAGCTCAAACGAGCTGAATTAAGCTCATGTGAGCTAAAATAAAATTCGGTGAGCTGAACCAAGCTAAATGGAGCTTGAGGAGCTGAATTCAAGCTGAAATCAAGGGCATCCTTGGCCAGGGTCGTATCAAAACCCGAGTGTGGCGTTCACCTTTGATACCTTTGGTTCATACTTTCCTAAGTATCGGGTCAAGGTCCTTTTTAACCATTTCCAATTCATTTAGGTCCTATAAGTTTCGGGTCGACACTTTTCTTTAGTGTTGGTTCATTCTTGACCTCTTTGAACCATTACCAATTCGTACCAATACCATACCATTTCATACCAATTCCATACCATTTCGTACCAATTCCCAAATACCAAAACGTACCAAAACCAAATACCATTTCTTAATTATCCTAAACCGAACTCTTCCATTCTATTCATACCATTTCGACTTAAACCAAATCCATATCCAACTTTGCACGAACTTATCTTACTTCTTTGTACACAAATATATTCTAACTCCTTCTCGTCTAATCTACTTCTTCGTTTAAGATCGGGAATCAAACGACTCGGACTCAACTACTAAACCGAGATCATATCATTTGGTATCAGAGCTGGTAAAAATGAGAAGTACGAGCACTCGAAGTCAATTTGAAATAGGTACGTAAAAAAAAAGGAGTTCGAAAAAAAAATTGAAAAAAAAATTGAAAAAAAAATTGCATACGGTTTAGGTGCGGACGAAAAGAACGTGAAAGATCCGTAAAAAAAAGAGTCTGGAGACACTTCAATAGAAATTTTTCCAAAATCTCATTCTACACTCTTTTATATCCCCCGTAGTGAAATTTTACGCAATTAAAAAAATTTCGATATAAAAAAAAGTGTTTCGAGTTTGTAAGTTTGGCATTCTCTTCTATTCATCTTCTAAGCCACACTTAGCCTAAAGCCTTTCTTGTTTCTTTTAGCCTACCGTAACCTAACATCAATCCCTTGTAAAGCCATTTGAAGCCGACCCATTGAACTACGATAAGGTCACGACGAGTCACTTACGAAATCACGAGAGGAAATTGAGTGGAAAAAGGCACGAGTGTTGTGAGAGCATTAGAGAGAAGAAAAAGCCATTAAAGAGTGTAAACACAAGTGGAGTGCCGAATTATTTTCTTTTTGAGTGACTTGTGAGTTTTTTTTGTGAGGTTATAATTTCATATATCAAGGCAACCTGTTCGAAATGTGCCGGACTTGAATTTGCAAGCATTGCTACGCGAGGTGGAACGATTGTTCGATCAAAAGTTAGAACTGATTCAAGATAGACTTGATCGTGTGGAAGGAAGAGCCCAACGAAAGAGAACTCCCTTAAGCCCTCCGAGAAATCGAGGACGGCAATCTAATTTAGATGATGAATCTTCCGAGTCGATTGAACACGAAAGTGATCAAGGGTCCAATGCGAATGTTCAACGAAGAGGCCAACGCAACCGAGGCCAACGAAATCGAGGGAGGTTCGATGATGACTTGAAAAGCATTAAGTTGTCAATCCCTTCATTCCAAGGCCAATCGGATCCCGAAGCTTATCTCGAGTGGGAGAAAAAGATCGAGCTTATATTTGAATGCCATAACTATTCTGAGGCCAAGAAGTTAAGTTGGCTGCTATCGAATTTTCAGACTACGCAATGGTGTGGTGGGACCAACTTACAACTAGCCGAAGGCGAAATGGCGAGCGTCCTATCCAAACATGGTCTGAGATGAAGGCTGTAATGCGACGACGTTTCATCCCTTCGTACTACCATCGGAAGTTGTACCAAAAACTTCAAAATCTTACACAAGGGACGAGAAGCGTGGAGGATTACTTCAAGGAGATGGAAGTGGCCATGATTCGAGCGGATGTGGAGGAAGATCGAGAGGCAACTATGGCTCGTTTCTTAGCTGGACTTAACCGTGAAATTGCCAACATAGTTGAGTTGCAACACTACGTAGAGATCGTCGATATGGTTCACATGGCGATCAAGGTCGAAAAGCAACTCAAGATGAAAGGAGCCGTACGTGGTTATTCCTCTTCGAATGCATCTAAGTGGAACCAAGGGGCAAGTAAGAATGTTTCAACGAATCAATCAAAAGAAAATGTGGTGCCCATGAAGTCCAACAAGTCTGTGGCTGAATCTAGCAAAGGTAAGGCCATTGAAAATACTCAATCCCGAACACGTGATATTAAGTGTTTTAAGTGTCAAGGGAGAGGGCACATAGCGAGCCAATGCCCAAATCGCAACACAATGGTGATACTCCCTAATGGTGAAATAGAATCGAAGGAGGAAATAGACAAGAATGAAGAAGAGATTAACAATCCTTCCGATAACGAAGATGAGATAGAGTTTGCCGTTGAAGGCGAAATGCTCATTGTTAAAAGAAGTCTTAGTGCACAAAGCTCTATAGGTGAACCGCAACGCGAGAATTTGTTTCATACCCGATGTTATGTTCATGGAAAGGTTTGTAGCGTTGTGATCGATGGCGGGAGTTGCACAAATGTTGCAAGCACACTTATGATCAAGAAGTTGTCTTTGCCGACCCTTAAGCACCCGAGTCCCTACAAGTTACAATGGCTCAATGAAGGAGTCGAACTTAAGGTAACCAAACAAGCATTGATTCCCTTTTCAATTGGAAGATACCAAGACGAGATTTTGTGCGACGTTGTACCCATGCATGCGAGCCACTTACTGCTTGGGAGGCCGTGGCAGTTTGATCGGTGAGTCAAGCACGATGGGTCTCGAACCAATATTCATTCAAGCACAAAGGCAAAAATATCACTTTGGCCCCATTGTCTCCACAACAAGTGATGGAAGATCAACAATGATTAAAGCAATCCTTGGAAGATTTGAATGAACAAAAAAAGAAATTGAGAGAGAGTGAAAAAGAAAAGAAAAATGATTCAAAAGAAAAGAATCGAGATTGTGAGAAAAATAAGATCAAAGAAAAAGAAAGTGAAAGAAATTTGAGTGAGAGAAAGAAAAATGTTTTGATTAATCGTTGTCTTCCTGTCTCTTCATTTTTTCAGGTTAAACCAAGCAAGGAATTACGATTACATTATATTCCTGAGAAGAGAAGGTTCATATTGCGAGAGAATGGTAAAACCGATCCTCAAATCCATAATCTCAAGGATAGACAAGGTTTGGTTTCTGAAGAACTAAAAACATCTCTATTTTGTTCAAAAGGTGATGACATTCGTGAATATGACAAGTTTGATGAAGAAGTGGAAGATTATTGGCCAGTACTAAGTTTAAATTTGCAAAACTTGATTCGACTAAGTGATCTTGTTTCTTTTGGCCGATTAATATTTTTTTCACATATTTGTTTAAAAGACTTTTTGTGGATTTGTGGTTATTCGTTAAATCTATTCGTCCATTGGATGGGATTTTTCATGGTGAAGATTTGACCAATCGATTTAATTGTTTGATTCATGAGTCTTCGAATCCATTTGATAGAGTGTGTTGTGGGATATGTGTTTATTTGCATGAACTGTTCATATTCGTAGAATTATTTCCCATGTCTAGTTCCTTGATGAATTTGGAAAATCAATGTGGAAAGGTAAGGCTTATCTATATTTTTGAATTCGGCAATAGTTCTTTTGCTCTAATTGTGATTGAAAATTTGGAAAGAGTTCGCAAGTTTGTAGTTCATTGTGTCATTCATAATTTTCTTTATTGTGTAGGTGACACTTTGAAGTGGCTTTGCCCTAAAGAGGGAGGGCAAGTAACTAATCGGTGTTATTTTCAATCTACTCATGAATTTCAGGTTGCTGGGCGCAAGTTTGTCAAATTCAACAACCAAGGGGTCTTTGCTAATGAAAGTTTCTTTGCAAGCAAGTGGCCCGATTTGGGGACAAATCGCTCTAAAGAGGGAGGGAATGATACGACCCGCCCTTGGGAACGGCCATTGCATCAGCCTACAAGCGAGGCTCGTCGTGTTTGCAAGCTGGACGTAGCTCAATCTTATTTTGTGGAGCTTCATTTAGCTCGTTTCCAGCTCCTTTCAAGCTTAATGAGCTCGAACTAGCTCAATTTCATTAAGACCTTATTATAGTAGCTGAAATAATTATTTGAGTCATTTAATTAGTTTATTACAGCTCAATTAATATTCATTATTTATTTGGTTTAAAATCTGGTTGGATTTAATTATGCATGATTAATTGTGTTTTTCTTACATGTTATTAAGTTAAATTAAATTCCTACAGCTTATAAATAAGTCTTAATACATGTTTTAATGTGTCTTGTCCAAACTGAATTAATTAGACTTAGTTTAATTAATTGAGTTTTGTTTTAATTATTTGGATTAATGTTGTCTAAATTTCGTTTTTAATATGATTCAGCTGAATAATGATCAACTAAATTCATTTGTTCATGTTGTGTAGGTTGGCCGAATGTGGGTGGAAGCATTTAAGCTAGGTGCATGCATCATAGGTTCAATGAATGTGGCGTTACATGCATGAGGAATGTTCAGCTGATTTTAAATGATTCAAGAACCAGCATAATGCCGTTCACACATGAAGTTCACACTCTTGGCTTTTCGGTTTGAATGTTCACACACAAAGACTCTTTGAAACCGAGTGTTCACACTTCATTTGGCCATTCAAATCCCTCTTAATGGCTGGTCACTTTTCAGCAAAAGATACAACTTAAATGAGTTCATTTATGTACATTGGCCGAATTTAACTTCTTCATGCACCATTCAAAGTGACCAAGGTTCAATGGGAGTTCTAGAAGCTTGTCAAGTTCAGCCGAATCTAGCTAGCACATTCAAGTGGTTCATTTGCTTACTCCTTAAGGATTGAAAGAGACCATTCGGCTAACTTAGGAGATTATTATAAATAGCTGAATTTTTTTTTACTTTGAAAAGAACTTTTGACATTTTAACTAGCGAATTGCTGCCAAATTTGTGAGGCATTTTCTCTCAAATTTCGTTCGAGGCCCGTAAGACTTATCTAAGCTTTTAGTGGCGTCTTTCCGAGTCTTTTCCGAACTTATCACTCCTTAAACCTGAGTGTGGCGTTCACCTTTGATACCTTTGGTTCATACTTTCCTAAGTATCGGGTCAAGGTCCTTTTTAACCATTTCCAATTCATTTAGGTCCTACAAGTTTCGGGTCGACACTTTTCTTTAGTGTTGGTTCATTCTTGACCTCTTTGAACCATTACCAATTCGTACCAAATACCATACCATTTCATACCAATTCCATACCATTTCGTACCAATTCCCAAATACCAAAACGTACCAAAACCAAATACCATTTCTTAATTATCCTAAACCGAACTCTTCCATTCTATTCATACCATTTCGACTTAAACCAAATCCATATCCAACTTTGCACGAACTTATCTTACTTCTTTGTACACAAATATATTCTAACTCCTTCTCGTCTAATCTACTTCTTCGTTTAAGATCGGGAATCAAACGACTTGGACTCAACTACTAAACCGAGATCATATCATTACAACTCTCCCCCTTTAAGAATTTTCGTCCTCAAAAATCTTACCGGTAAATAGGTGTGGGTATTGGTTTCTCATAGTTTCTTCAGGTTCCCATGTAGTCTCTTCTACCCTGTGCTTTTGCCATAATACTTTCACGAGAGCGACACTTTTATTTCTTAATTGTTTGACTTCTCGAGCTAAAATCTTAATCGGTTCTTCTTCATAAGTCATATCCGGTCGTAGTTCAATTTCTTTCGGTGAAATTATATGTGAAGGATCCGAACGATACCGACGTAACATAGATACGTGGAACACATCATGAATCTTCTCTAATTTAGGTGGTAATGCTAGCCGATATGCTACCGGTCCAACTTTTTCAATTATTTCATATGGTCCAATAAAACGCGGACTTAACTTGCCCTTCCATCCAAATCTAAGGACTTTCTTCCATGGAGACACTTTCAAAAATACCTTATCACCAACTTGAAACTCGATTTCCCTTCGTTTCAAATCCGCATAAGATTTCTGTCTATCGGAAGCAGCTTTCAAACAATCTCGAATCACTTTCACCTTTTCTTCTATTTCTTTTATTAGATTAACTCCATAAATTTGATTTTCCTTGAGTTCAGTCCAATACAATGGCGTCCGACATTTACGACCATACAATGCTTCATAAGGTGCCATCTTCAAACTCGTTTGATAACTATTATTATAAGCAAATTCTACCAACGGTAAGTACCTTTCCCAAGTACCTTCAAATTCCAATACGCAACATCTGAGCATGTCTTCAAGAATCTGAATTACTCTCTCTGATTGTCCATCAGTTTGTGGATGAAAGGCAGTGCTGAAATTTAACTTTGTACCTAATGCCTCTTGCAACTTTTGCCAAATCCGTGAAGTAAATATCGGATCTCTATCCGAAATGATTGACAAAGGTATTCCATGAAGTCTAACAATCTCACGGATATACAATTCAGCCAACTTATTAAGAGAATAATCCGTATGTACCGGAATAAAATGAGCCAATTTAGCCAGTCTGTCAACTATTACCCAGATGGCATTTTTCTTCCTCGGAGTTAACGGCAACCTTGATATAAAATCCATCGTAATCCGATCCCATTTCCATTCAGGAACCATGATAGGCTGGAGTAATCCCGAAGGTACTTGGTGTTCAGCTTTCACTTGTTGACAAACTAAGCACTTTGATACAAACTCGAAAATATCTCTTTTCATTCCACTCCACCAGTACATTTTCTTCAAGTCATTATACATTTTCGTACTGCTCGGATGAACTGCCAAACAACCATTATGTGCTTCATGCAAAATCTTTTGAATCAACTCATCATTTTCGGTACACAAATCTGATTTTTAAATATCAAGAACTATCAGAACCGATTCTGAAATCTGATCCCGTATCAGCTTCACATTGCTTTCTCTTGGCTTGCAAATCTTGATCATTTTTCTGAGCTTCAGAAATCTCTTGTAAAAACATCGGTCTTGCTCTTAACTCTGCTAGAATCGAACCATCATTTGATATCTTTAACTGAGTGTTCATAGTTCTCAAAGCAAATAGCAATTTTCTGCTTAAAGCATCGGCAACCACATTCACTTTTCCCGAATGATAATCAATAACAAGCTCGTAATCTTTCAATAACTCCAACCATCTTCGCTGTCTCAAATTCAAGTCTTTTTGTGACATCAAGTACTTAAGACTTTTGTGGTCGGTATATACTCGGTACTTTTCACCATACAAATAATGTCGCCAAATCTTCAAAGCAAACACTATAGCAGCCAATTCCAAATCATGAGTTGGATAATTTCTTTTGTGAGATTTTAACTGCCTCGAAGCATAAGCCACCACTTTTCCTTCTTGCATAAGTACACATCCTAAGCCATTTCGAGAAGCATCACTATACACCACAAATTATTTACCTGATTTGGGTTGTACCAACACTGGTGCTTCAGTTAATAACTTTTTCAATTCTTCAAAACTCTGTTGACATTCTTCCGTCCATTCAAATTTAACATTCTTTCGGAGTAGTCTAGTCAGAGGAGCAGCAATTATAGAAAATCCATTTACAAACCGCTGATAATACCCAGCTAGCCCCAAGCAACTTCTAACCTTGGTTACATTTTTTGGTGGTTTCTAATCAACAGTGGCTGAAATCTTACTAGGATCAACCCGTATACCATCACCTGAAACAATATGACCCAAAAATCCAACTTCCCAGAGCCAAAATTCACTTTAACTTAGCATATAGCTGCTTATCTTTCAAAGTTTGCAAAACTATCCTCAAATGCTCAGCATGCTCTGTCTCATCTTTTGAATAAATTAAAATATCATCTATAAACACCACAACAAATTTGTCCAAGTATGGCCGAAATATGCGATTCATTAAATCCATAAACACAGCAGGAGCATTTGTCAACCCAAATGGCATAACTAAAAATTCATAATGACCGTACCTTGTTCTAAAAGTAATTTGATACGAGTCACAAAAGCCCAAATTCTTGAAGGCGAGGCCCAATAAGCAAATTCCCAGCCCAATCAAGAAATCCATCCATACTTAGTTGAAAATCAGGCCAAATTGTCAAAGTGGCCCAAGTTGTAAAGTTTTATTTTTATTTATTTATTTATTTATTTATTTACTTAGTTTAAATTTTTATGTCAATATTCAGTCCAAGAGTCCCAGATAAAATGACCTTTGACCAAATTTCCATATTAAAGTAATTAGGAGTTTTTTTTATTTTAGTTTTCTAATTAGATTAGGACTAGTTATAAGGCCTATTTAAAGGCATGGCTGTCCACCTTGTTAAACACTTATCATTATTATTAAAATTTCAGATTTGTTGAGAGCAGAATTTCTTTGAGTTTCTCCAAGATTTCTCTCTTGAGTTTTCTTTAGAAGTTGTTTTAACAATCTTGTGATTGTGGGAGCCATCTTCAACCTTCTTCTTGCCATTGATATTCTTTGGAGGGGAGATTAGAGCCGTTTGAAGGGAGTTGTGAGATCTTTCGAGATTTCAAGGCTTCTTAGGACTTATCTTTTAATTTCTTACTGTCAATTCTTTCTTTATTTCTACTTGTGCTGAATCATTATCTAATCTATTTTCTATTCTTATTGTGTTTTCAGCCTTTTTCTATCTTAAGGAATCAGCCCAAAAATCCCCAATTTCTAGGGTTTTTCCATACTCTTTTGGGTGAAATTAGATTGTCGAAATTTGGGGAAAACTATCTTGGCGTTCAATTGGGCAGAATCACAATCTCCTTAAGGGTTTCAAGAACCCTAACACTTATTTCTATTCTCAATTTGATTCTTTGCGGATTTGGGGATTTTATTTTAGATCTGGAAATTCAAAGTTCTAATCTTTTAATTTTTCTGTTTCGTTTCGGATCTGATTGTTTAGGGTTTTCGTAGGAGTTTCCCGTGACTTGGCAACTCGATCTTGGTCTGCGCGCAACCCCGTATCATTTGGTATCAGATTTTGGGCATTTTGGGTGTTCTTGGTTGATTTCTAAACTGATCTCAATATTTTAAAGCAAAAACAGCAGTTTTACCCAGAAAAATCTTTCAAAAAAATTTTATTTGAGTGGGTAAACGTTGTCAAATTGATCTGAAATTTTACATACATATTTGTGCCACTGTGATTGAATATAAAAATTTATTCCTTCAAAACATCAGTCAAAAAGTCAAAAAATCGAAAAAAAGACGAAATCCAATAAAAAATTTAAAAAAATTCAGCGGGTTGAGTTTGGTGCCCAAACTTTCCAGATCAAAAATTAAATATTTAAGGACATTTGAGATTTAATTTTGTGATTTTTTGAGATCGGGAACACCTCGAACGAAGTTGTCAAGTTACTCCACAGTTTTTCGGGTTTTCTGTTTTCAGCAATTTTTATTGATTCTTAGCTGTAGGTGTTCATTTGTTTTCTTTTTATTATCCTTTTAAAATATCTAACACCTTCTTGTTTCTTATGTTAGTAGGATTTAAACGTGTGCACAATCCATCCTCGGTGCAACACGAATCACTTGGTGTCTCGTCAGTTTTTGGCATCCTAGTGCAAATTAGGATTCTTTGGTAGTTTGGTTCACACTCTCTAATTGGTTATATAAACTCAGATAAAGAACTCACAAGATTGAATTCGACCTCATTGAGAATTTGATTTTTCTTTTTGAGTGATTAATGGTGAGGTTTGCTAACTTTTATTTTTGAGTGTTGAGTGTTTATTTTTTACAGGTTTTGAAGATGTCTAAAGGTGATAATAATGATGCACTTATGAAAGTCCAACAACAGTTAGACAGACATACTGCTGCAATCACACAAATAAATGCTACACTTCAAGCATTGAATACTACTTTGAATGAGGTACGAGTGAATCAAAAACATCAATATCGAGATCCAATTAAGGAAGATAGGGATAACCAGCCCCATAGGTGCAACCCTCAACGTGTCCCTAGAATAGATGATGATTGTCATGATCATGGACAATCATCTTTGGCAAAACCAAAGAGCGAGCAGCAACGAGAACATCTCTTTCATACTCGCTGCCATGTACAAGGTAAGCTTTGTAGAGTTATTATTGATGGTGAAAGTTGCTCGAACATAGCCAGCACGACGATGGTGGAAAAGCTTTGCTTAACCACTACCAAGCATCCACAACCTTATCAACTACAAGGGCTTAGCAACGAAGGCCAATTTAGGGTAACTCAACAAGTGCGCATCGCCTTTTCTATCGGTAAGTATCAAGACGAAGTTGTGTGCGACGTAATGCCTATTCAAGCCTGCCATTTGTTGCTAGGAGAACCGTGGCAACTGGATCAAAAAGTCACTCACGATGGTCGTACCAATAGGTATTCTTTCAAGCATCAAGGAAAGAAACTCACCTTAGTGCCGCTCACTCTGAAACAAGTCCATGAGGACCAAATCAAACTGAAAAGTTCTGTTAAAACAAGTGAGGAAAAAGAAAAGAGAATGAAAAAGAGCAAAAAGAGATTGAGAGTGAAAAAGAAATTGAAGAAAGAAGAGAAAATGAATTAGAAAAAGAAACAAAAGAAAAAGACGTGGAAAGGGTAGTGAGGAATGTTTCCACTAACCAAGATATGAATTTTTCTTGTGTTGCTACTTTTCAGGTTCCCGAAAGATCGAAAGATAACTTTCAACTTCAATACCTCTCAAATGAAAGACGCTTTCATACGATCAACTTAAGCAAAGATGAAATCACACTACATGATCCGAAGGTAAGCGAGGTAAGGAAATTTTAGAAACCGAGTCCAGTGCAGATTTGAAAATTATTGATAAAACTTTTGGTGACTTAGTTCTTAAAAGATCCCCTCATTTTGATCCGATTAATTGTTACTCTTCGATTGTGGTTGATAAAGTCATTACGAAAAGAAGCGTGATTTGTTATTCTCTTGATTTACCTTGTGTAAAATCCTTGAATTTGTCCAAATCTGTTTTGGAGAATAAGGTAACGAAATTTTCCAAATTTGTTTTCAATTTATATTCGTGCCTTAAACAGTTTATGTGGTTGTACATGAAGTTTGAGTTCCATTTGACAAACGTTAACTCAACAACGAAGTTTCGACTACACTATGCCCCCGATGAGCGAAGGTTTGTTTTAAATGAAAAAGGTAAAATCGACCCTTATTCTTCTACTTATCGAGGTAAGATGCTTGAAACCTTTGAAACACTTTTGTACTCCTCGGATAGTGATAAAGATCGTGTTGATGAACACTTAGATCGAAACGTGCTTGACTGTCCTATTTTATTTATTAATGATCTATCTGTTTTGATGGTTGATAAAAAGATTCTTGTTTTTGATAATGCATGTGTGAGTGAATCTATAGACCGTCGATTAATGCATGGTATGATTATGCAACTCTGTGAACCATGTGAATCTTTTCAAATACCTACTTGTGACGATTATGTTTACCATTTGATTTATTACTCGCAATTTATTCATGGTTTGTGGGAACAATGTGAGACGACTGAATGCCTTAAAACATGTCCATCTTTGTTTCAAATATTTGACGAGGCAGTGGTGAGTAAATTAGATTGTTTGCATGGTAATCTGAATCTGTCCATTCACATGCGTTATACCTGTTCTATTATGCTTATGATTGGACTACAAGCTTATTTCCGTTGCTATTTACTATCTCATGGCTATTCTTCTCAGTGGACTCAATTGCCATTAGTCCCGTTCGATAGAGGAAAGTCGAGTTCATTTGATTTTTCAGATTCGAGGACGAATCTTTTTGAGGAAGGGGGAATGATACGAGTCACAAAAGCCCAAATTCTTGAAGGCGAGGCCCAATAAGCAAATTCCCAGCCCAATCAAGAAATCCATCCATACTTAGTTGAAAATCAGGCCAAATTATCAAAGTGGCCCAAGTTGTAAAGTTTTATTTTTATTTTTATTTATTTATTTATTTATTTACTTAGTTTAAATTTTTATGTCAATATTCAGTCCAAGAGTCCCAGATAAAATGACCTTTGACCAAATTTCCATATTAAAATAATTAGGAGTTTTTTTTTATTTTAGTTTTCTAATTAGATTAGGACTAGTTATAAGGCCTATTTAAAGGCATGGCTGTCCACCTTGTTAAACACTTATCATTATTATTAAAATTTCAGATTTGTTGAGAGTAGAATTTTCTTTGAGTTTTCTCTAAGATTTCTCTCTTGAGTTTTCTTTAGAAGTTGTTTTAACAATCTTGTGATTGTGGGAGCCATCTTCAACCTTCTTCTTGCCATTGATATTCTTTGGAGGGGAGATTAGAGCCGTTTGAAGGGAGTTGTGAGATTTTTCGAGATTTCAAGGCTTCTTAGGACTTATCTTTTAATTTCTTACTGTCAATTCTTTCTTTATTTCTACTTGTGCTGAATCATTATCTAATCTATTTTCTGTTCTTATTGTGTTTTCAGCCTTTTTCTATCTTAAGGAATCAGCCCAAAAATCCCCAATTTCTAGGGTTTTTCCATACTCTTTTTGGGTGAAATTAGATTGTCGAAATTTGGGGAAAACTATCTTGGTGTTCAATTGGGCAGAATCACAATCTCCTTGAGGGTTTCAAGAACCCTAACACTTATTTCTATTCTCAATTTGATTCTTTGCTGATTTGGGGATTTTATTTCAGATCTGGAAATTCAAAGTTCTAATCTTTTAATTTTTCTATTTCGTTTCGGATCTGATTGTTTAGGGTTTTCGTAGGAGTTTCCCGTGACTTGGCAACTCGATCTTGGTCTGCGTGCAACCCCGTATCACAATTTTAGGCACATCCGACTCTTTTACTCACGCTGGTAATACCCAGATCTCAAGTCAATCTTTGAAAACCATGTCGCTCCTTTTAGCTAATCAAACAAATCATCAATCCTTGGCAACAGATACTTGTTTTTGATTGTTACCTTGTTTAACTGCCGATAGTCAACACACAATCTCATAGAACCATCCTTCTTTTTCACAAATAACACGGGAGCACCCCAAGATGAAAAACTCGGTCTCACAAAGCCTTTATCAGTCAACTCTTGCAACTGTGACTTTAATTCTTTCAACTCTGCTGGTGCCATTCTATATGGAGCAATCGAGATCGGAGCTGTTCCCGGTATCAAATCAATACCAAATTCTACTTCCTTGACTGGAGGCAAACCCGGCAATTCTTCTGGAAATACGTCCGCAAATTCACACACAACCGACACTGATTCAACTTTCTTTTCAACTTCTTTTGTATTAATTACATACGCCAAATAAGCTTCATAACTCTTTCTCAAATATCTCTGAGCCGACATCGAAGAAATCATACTAGATAATGCCTCTGATTTGTCTGGTTCAACCCGCAGAATTTCACCACTTTCACACTTTAATTCTATAACCTTTTCTTTGCAATTTATTATAGCATCATGCAATGTCAACCAATCCATACCCAAAATAACATCAAATTCACCAAACGGCAACAACATCAAGTCGGCCAGAAAGTAACGACCCCGAATCATTAAAGGGCATTTCTTGCATACTTTATCAACTATCACACATTTGCCTAACGAATTCGACACTCTAATCATAAATTCTGTGTTCTCAACAGGTATATTCATACTAGACACCAGTTTCATGCATACATATGAATGAGTAGAACCGGGATCAATCAAAGCAATAACATTAACATCATAAAGAGAAAATATACCAGTAATCACATCGGGTGATGAAGCATCTTACACGTACCTTTATTGATACGAGCACGCCCCGCGAACTTCATCGAACAAGTCTGTCAAGCCGAGCATTGACATGTTGGCAAGCTGATCCAAGCTCGTTTCCAGCTCCACGAGCTCTGTCCAGCTCAAATCCAGCTTATTCAAGCTCGATCCAACTTGCCTGAGCTAAACTGAGCTCACTTCTAGCTCATATTCAGCTCACGAGCTAAACCTTAGCTCAACTTCAGCTTAGGAGTTTAGCCTCAGCTCAACTTTAGCTCACGAGCTAAAGCTTAGCTCATTTTAGTTTAAACTTGGTTTTGTCTTTAATACATTAAATAAAAATTTGCACATATTCATTTAAGCATTAAACTTGTCTTATATTAATATTTGTTATTAATATGTCATTGTCATTATATAAATTGATTATGTTCACATAGCCGAATTAATGCATGACATTAATGTGTTCACATCATGCCGAATTTATGAGTGTTCATGAGATGTCTTAATGACTTGTTTATTTAATGTAGGTACATTCCTTTGGACGGTACAATGTATGGATGAAGAAACATCTCTTTTGGGCATTCCACACTCATTAATGAAGAAGTATTAAATGCTGGTGCATGTACTGCTAGATGCAATGTTTCTACAAATTCATGCATGTGTCGAATGCATGTGACATTAAAGGCTAGCCCATGAATTGATCCAATGCATGGGATGATATAATGCATGAATGGCTTAAGTGCATGTATGGTGGCTGTCTCTTAACTTTCCAAGGCACTTATTCGGCCAAGAAGTAGCTGCTAACTAATTCTATGTTGACCATAAAGCTCCTTGAACATGTTCACACTTTGAATTGACCTATAGGCTACTACACATGCATGGATGGGTTCAAGAACGTCCAAGGGAAGGGATTAACTCAATAATCAACACATTGATTGAATTAAGTGCATGCATAAAGGGGAGAACGAATTTACTAGGTTCATGCTGCCATTTATGAACTTACATGCCATTAAAGTGTTTAATTATGAAGATACATGTTCCATACAAGTGCATGAACGTCCTAAGGAGATGAATGCAACCTTTTGGTGCACATACAAGTCACTTGAAGCCTTTCTTTATGACTAAGCATTCATGCACAAACCAAGGGGGAAGAAAGTGTCCATCAGCTAGTGCATGAATCTGCCGAATTTATGAACTATTTTAATACATTAGTGTGAACGTTTTTATTATTGTATGAACACCTAGATGCCGAATTTGAATGGTCATCTATGTGCCTATAAATATTTGTTTTCTTTCATTTGTAAAGGACTTTTGCCAAAATTGTTAATGAACATTTGTTCTTGTGAGGTTGCTTCCTCCCATATCTCGTACAAGTTTCGAAAGACTTATCTGGCTTGTGCTAGTAGCGTCAATCGTCTTGTTTGAACTTATCACCAATCTTGGTGTGGCGTTCACCTATCCATCTATCCATACTTCACCTTAACAATATAGGAACCGGGGCGACACTTCTTAGTGTTGAATCATTTCTGACATTGAGTTCGTTTTTCCATCCCCCATCTTTCAACTTTCCTTCTTGTAACCAAACCGACCCATTTATCCATCACCCATCTTTGCTACACATAACCGAACCTATTACTAAACTTACCCTTCTTGAAACCTTCCGCTTATTCTAATCCATTATTTTACTTTTATTACTAAAATCCGAGGCACAAACGACTCTCTCGAACTATGATCGGGCAACTACGTGAATTTGACTCATCTACCCAGGCCGGATCACATCATATGGTATCAGAGCTTGTAAATCGAGAGGCACTGACGTTCGTATCAAGATCGAACTAGGTTCGTTGTGAAAAAAAAATTGAATTAAAAAAAATTGAAGTTGTAATTTTCGTTCTCTCTCTTGTAATAGTGATATTGTGAAGTATTAAAAAAAAGACAAAAAAACGAAAATTAAAAAAAAAAGTGAAGTGATCAAGTTCTTCTATTGTTTATATTTTGACCCGATCGACAAAGTGTTCTTTTCATCAACTTTGCACCCCATTTCCAAAACGCCACACTATACCAAAGACTATTTTTCTTTTAGCCTACCCATACACCGTGACATTCTAACCTTTGTAACCATCTTGAAACCGACCCCAAGGCACCAAGACAAGTCGAAAGAAACAAAATACGAGGTTACGAGAGTAAGCTTGAGTGGTAAAAGGCTAGAGCGAGTGAGATCATTCGAGTGGAGGTAAAAGCCAAACGAGTGTAAACACGAGCGGGAGTGACACCTTTTTTCTTCTTCTTTCTGAGCAAAATTGTGAGGTTTGTGGTGAGGTACTTAATATTTTTTTGTTAACATTTTCTTTTTAGAAACAAAAATCATGTCACGCGAAGAGTTCACTGAATCGGAATACCAATACTTGGTTCAAGAAATGTGAAGAATGGTGACTAAATGAGACCAAAGTGATCGAGTTTCTTCAAGTCGTAAAACGGAACCAAGAACCCCACGGAGATATACCCCCGACTACTACCTGAAAAAAAGTTCCAATCGTGATTCCTTTTCGTCATCTACTTCGAGACAAAGAGATTCATACTATGACTCATATTCATCAGCGAATTCGAGAAGTGACTTCGATCGAAAGTCCTTTTCATCAAGAAATTCGAGAAGACGATAAGTCAATTATAATTTTGATTCGTTCCAAGATGGCATTCGAAGAGAAAGACATACTCCTACTAGATCTTCAAAGAAAACTTACTCGGAGTATTCTTCACGAAGTTTTGATTGTGAATCATACGCAAATAGTTCTTCATCTTTTGAACAAGATTTGTATTCTCATCGTTCTTTTGTACATTCTTGTAAAGAGAAAATAAAGAAAAGAAAAGAAAAAGCAAAAGAAGAAAAAGAAAATGAAATAAAAAGAAAAGAGAGGCAAGAGGCAAGTAGGAGAGAAAATGAGTGAATCTTGAGAGAACTTGAAAAAGCCTTTGAAAAGCAAAAAGAAAAAGAAAAAGAAAATGAGATTGAAAAAGAGAACGAAAAGAAATTTGAGAGTGAAAAAGAAGATGAAAAAGAAATTGAAACAAAAGAAACGAGTGATTCAGAAGAAAAAGAATCGAGTGAGAAAACAAGTGAGCAAGTGAGGATTATTTCTACTAACCCACCTGTTCGATCTTCTTGTGAATTAACTTTTCAGGTTCCTAGAAGTTTGTGCGACCAATTCCATCTACATTACCTTCCAAACGAGAGGTGTTTTAGGTTGTTCGAAAAAGGTAAGTTCGCGAATGACAACCACCCACTTGCGATCGAAGGTAAGGAAGGTAAGGATTCTTTGTTTATCGAATCAAAGTCACTTGATTTGGCTAATTTTTGTTCACTTACTGTTGTTAACGATTTTGTTTTAAAAGGTGCCATATACAGTTTTTTTTATGACGATTACTACATTGGCAAATTTGTTGACAACATTGGATTAGTTTTCTCTAAGCGAATTTTGAATGTGTTTGATCAAAGTCTGTCACTTAAAAATTCTGATGTGTTTGACCATGCGAACTTTTTGAATTCATGTGTTAAATCTTTATGTTTAAATATGCGTGCTCAATTGATTTGTGATAAATCTACCTGTTTGAAAAGTTGCATGTTCTCTAAAAATTCTTTGTTTGGCATCTATGTTAAAAGATCTTCACATGATATGTGCAATTGTGTTCTTCATGAACAATCTTTGAGTTTTTGTGCGAAATTTCCATGTAGTGATTTACATTCCCGATTGATACTCTTGAAGCATGAACCTTTGCATATTGGTATGCTCGGTTTTGTCAATTCAACATGTGTGTTTAAACTAGTGAAATATAATTCGTGTGGTGAGTTGGTTATATCTTCTTCTAATATGTTGCTTGTTGGAATTCCTAATCAAGTTCATGTGTTCAAGCCTGGTATTTGCTACATGAATTCATTTTATGGAAACATTAAGCACTTGGCATCATTTGCCTTCAAATTATGTTTGCTTGATGTTCGAACTTTTGATAAGAAGGTGAAATTCAATGATTTGGGTTTCAATTTTGATTCGTTTACTAATCACCTTGTTTAGCCACATCTGAAATTTTCGTTCCATTTTGAGAAGATAAGATCGACTTATGCTTTGGGACTTGAATCAAATTTCAACGATGATTTATTTTTTTCTTTTCAGTCCATACCTCCTATTGAAACTAACCTTTTACATTTTTGTGAATGTAACCCTTTAAAAAGCACGAGCTGTCATGGTGCTTCGTCACCAACCCAAGTTGATCGAGGTCAAAGGTTTGTTTTACATTATCTGTCCGAAGAGAGAAGATTTATCTTGTTTGAAAAAGGTAAAACCGATCCTAAATTTTCTTCTCTTCAAGATCGACAAGGTAAAGTTTATGAAAATTTTCAAATACCTTTACTCTATTCGAATGTTGTTGAAAATCTTTTTGATGGTTTGATGTTTGGAAATTGTTTGTACCTTGTTGTGATTGATTGTTGTCTTTGGCCTAGTAGTGATCCATTTGTGTTGGAAATTGATTACACAAATCATGTTGTTAATAAGCGAAAGAGTGATTTAGTTTCCAATTGGCCATGGTACACTTTGCGTGTACATTCCCATGAATTGTTATTTTTGAATAAACATATTGAAATGTTTTGGATGAGGAATAATGTGTTTAAGTGCCTGCCATCGTTTACAACCAATTATCCCTTGATCCAACTTAGTCTTCATGTTTGCAACGATGGTCTAACGAAACTCTTTGATAAATTTACGTATGCTTGATTTTGTCCAATTGAGATTTTTGGCATATGTTCGATTGAATGAATTTTTTATGAACTATCGAACACATTTGAATCTGACTCCTTTGAGTTTCTTTTTATTGGCTGTGGTAAGAATTTTTCAGGTTTGTGTGACATCTTCCATCCCATTTGACCAAGGAAAACCATGCATGAGTCAAAGTTCTCCCATGGACAAACGGCTCGACTTGAGGACAAGTCGCCTAAAAGAGGGGGGGAATGATACGAGCACGCCCCGTGAACTTCATCGAACAAGTCTGTCAAGCTGAGCATTGACATGTTGGCAAGCTGATCCCTGCTCGTTTCTAGCTCCACGAGCTCCATCCAGCTCAAATCCAGCTTATTCAAGCTCGATCCAACTTGCCTGAGCTAAACCGAGCTCACTCCTAGCTCATATTCAGCTCACGAGCTAAACCTTAGCTCAACTTCAACTTAGGAGTTTAGCCTCAGCTCAACTTTAGCTCACGAGCTAAAGCTTAGCTCATTTTAGTTTAAACTTGGTTTTGTCTTTAATACATTAAATAAAAATTTGCACATATTCATTTAAGCATTAAACTTGTCTTATATTAATATTTGTTATTAATATGTCATTGTCATTATATAAATTGATTATGTTCACACAGCCGAATTAATGCATGACATTAATGTGTTCACATCATGCCGAATTTATGAGTGTTCATGAGATGTCTTAATGCCTTGTTTATTTCATGTAGGTACATTCCTTTGGACGGTACAATGTATGGATGAAGAAACATCTCTTTTGGGCATTCCACACTCATTAATGAAGAAGTATTAAATGCTGGTGCATGTACGGCTAGATGCAATGTTTCTACAAATTCATGCATGTGTCGAATGCATGTGACATTAAAGGCTAGTCCATGAATGGATCAAATACATGGGATGATAGAATGCATGAATGGCTTAAGTGCATGTATGGTGGCTGTCTCTTAACTTTCCAAGGCACTTATTCGGCCAAGAAGTAGCTGCTAACTAATTCTATGTTGACCATAGAGCTCCTTGAACATGTTCACACTTTGAATTGACCTATAGGCTACTACACATGCATGGATGGGTTCAAGAACGTCCAAGGGAAGGGATTAACCCAATAATTCAACACATTGATTGAATTAAGTGCATGCACAAAGGGGAGAACGAATTTACTAGGTTCATGCTGCCATTTATGAACTAACATGCCATTAAAGTGTTTAATTATGAAGATACATGTTCCATACAAGTGCATGAACGTCCCAAGGAGATGAATGAAACCTTTTGGTGCACATACAAGTCACTTGAAGCCTTTCTTTATGACTAAGCATTCATGCACAAACCAAGGGGGAAGAAAGTGTCCATTCAGCTAGTGCATGAATCTGCCGAATTTATGAACTATTTTAATACATTAGTGTGAACGCTTTTATTATTGTGTGAACACCTATGATAGAAGAATGCGCGTGGACGAAGATCGAGTTGCCAAGTCACGAGAAACTCCTACGAAAGGTCCTAGACAAATAGATCTGAAAACAGAAACGAAGATTAAGATTAAACCAAATCAGATTTGAATTTAAAATTCCCAAATTCAATTAAAAGAGCAGCAAGAAGAAAAGAAATAGAATCGATGAATCAAACGAAATTGAGAAGAAAGAAAAGATGCAAATCTGCCAAGGAATTGATTCGGCCAAGAATGCCCAATTTCCAGCAATCAATTGATTCCCAAATTGAAAGAGATACATTCGGCCAAACCCTAGGAATTGGGGGTTTTTTTTGAGAACGACTCTTTGCTGCCAATGAATGATGATTTAATTCGATTCTTTGAGTTGAATATGGCTGGAAAGACACAAGAAAAACAGCAAACAAATGAGATAAAGAATCGGCATAAGTAGGAATAAAGAAATAAAACGAAATAGCAAGAAATAAAGAAAGTCCTAAATATCCTTGAAATCCCGAAAGATTTCACAAATCCCTTCAAACGGCTCTAATCTCCCCTCCAAAGAATATCAATGGCAAGAAAAAGGTTGAAGATGGCTCCCACAATCAAAAGATTGTTAAAACAACTTCTAAAGAAAACTCAAGAGAGAAATCTTGGAGAAAACTCAAAGAAAATTCTGCTCTCAACAAATCTGAAATTTTAATAATAATGATAAGTGTTTAACAAGGTGGACAGCCATGCCTTTAAATAGGCCTTATAACTAGTCCTAATCTAATTAGAAAACTAAAATAAAAAACTCCTAATTATTTTAATATGGAAATTCGGTCAAAGGTCATTTTATCTGGGACTCTTGGACTGAATATTGACATAAAAATTTAAACTAAGTAAATAAATAAATAAATAAATAAAAATAAAAATAAAACTTTACAACTTGGGCCACTTTGACAATTTGGCCTGATTTTCAACTAAGTATGGATGGATTTCTTGATTGGGCTGGGAATTTGCTTATTGGGCCTCGCCTTCAAGAATTTGGGCTTTTGTGACTCGTATCATTCCCCCTTCCTCAAAAAGATTCGTCCTCGAATCTGAAAAATCAAATGAACTCGACTTTCCTCTATCAAACGGGACTAATGGCAATTGAGTCCACTGAAAAGAATAGCCATGAGATAGTAAATAGCAACGGAAACAAGCTTGTAGTCCAATCATAAGCATAACAGAACAGGTATAACGCATGTGAATGGACAGATTCAGATTACCATGCAAACAATCTAATTTACTCACCACTGCCTCGTCAAATATTTGAAACAAAGATGGACATGTTTTAAGGCATTCAGTCGTCTCACATTGTTCCCACAAACCATGAATAAATTGCGAGTAATAAATCAAATTGTAAACATAATCGTCACTAGTAGGTATTTGAAAAGATTCACATGGTTCACAGAGTTGCATAATCATACCATGCATTAATCGACGGTCTATAGATTCACTCATGCATGCATTATCAAAAACAAGAATCTTTTTATCAACCATCAAAACAGATAGATCATCAATAAATAAAATAGGACAGTCAAGCACGTTTCGATCTAAGTGTTCATCAACACGATCTTTATCACTATCCGAGGAGTACAAAAGTGTTTCAAAGGTTTCAAGCATCTTACCTCGATAAGCAGAAGAATAAGGGTCAATTTTACCTTTTTCATTTAAAACAAACCTTCGCTCATCGGGGGCATAGTGTAGTCGAATCTCCGTTGTTGAGTTAACCTTTGTCAAATGGAACTCAAACTTCATGTACAACCACATAAACTGTTTAAGGCACGAATATAAATTGAAAACAAATTTGGAAAATTTCGTTACCTTATTCTCCAAAACAGATTTGGACAAATTCGAGGATTTTACACAAGGTAAATCAAGAGAATAACAAATCACGCTTCTTTTCGTAATGACTTTATCAACCACAATCGAAGAGTAACAATTAATCGGATCAAAATGAGGGGATCTTTTAAGAACTAAGTCACCCAAAGTTTTATCAATAATTTTCAAATCTGCACTGGACTCGGTTTCTAAAATTTCCTTACCTCGCTTACCTTCGGGATCATGTAGTGTGATTTAATCTTTGCCTAAGTTGATCGTATGAAAGCGTCTTTCATTTGTGAGGTATTGAAGTTGAAAGTTATCTTTCGATCTTTCGGGAACCTGAAAAGTAGCAACACAAGAAAAATTCATATCTTGGTTAGTGGAAACATTCCTCACTACCCTTTCCACGTCTTTTTCTTTTGTTTCTTTTTCTAATTCATTTTCTCTTCTTTCTTCAATTTCTTTTTCACTCTCAATCTCTTTTTGCTCTTTTTCATTCTCTTTTTCTTTTTCTTCACTTGTTTTAACAGAATTTTTCAGTTTGATTTGGTCCTCATGGACTTGTTCCGGAGTGAGCGGCACTAAGGTGAGTTTCTTTCCTTGATGCTTGAAAGAATACCTATTGGTATGACCATCGTGAGTGACTTTTCGATCCAGTTGCCATGGTTCTCCTAGCAACAAATGGCAGGCTTGAATAGGCATTACGTCGCACACAACTTCGTCTTGATACTTACCGATAGAAAAGGCGATGCGCACTTGTTGAGTGACCCTAAATTGGCCTTTGTTGCTAAGCCCTTGTAGTTGATAAGGTTGTGGATGCTTGGTAGTGGTTAAGCAAAGCTTTTCCACCATCGTCGTGCTGGCTATGTTCGAGCAACTTTCACCATCAATAATAACTCTACAAAGCTTACCTTGTACATGGCAGCGAGTATGAAAGAGATGTTCTCGTTGCTGCTCGCTCTTTGGTTTTGCCAAAGATGATTGTCCACGATCATGAAAATCATCATCCATTCTAGTGACACGTCGAGGGCCGCGCCTCTGGGGTTGGTTATCCCTATCTTCTTTGATTGGATTTCGATATTGAGGTTCTTGATTCAATTGCACCTCATTGATGGTAGCAGTCAAAGTTCGAAGAGCAGCAGCCTGTTCATCCAACTGTTGTTGGAATTTTTTAAATATGTCACTATTATTATCACCTGTAGACATTTTTTTTAAAACCTGCAAAACACTCAACACTCAAAAATAAAAGTTATCAAACCTCACCGTTAATCACTCAAAAAGAAAAAATCAACTTCTCAATGAGGTTGAATTCAATCTTGTGAGTTCTTTATCAGAGTTTATATCAACCAATTAGAGAGTGTGAACCAAACTACCAAAGAATCCTAATTTGCACTAGGATGCCAAAAACTGACGAGACACCAATTGATTCGTGTTGCACCGAGGAAGAAGTTGTGCACACGTTTAAATCCTACTAACACAAGAACCAAGAAGGTGTTAGATAACGTAAAGGAAGAATAAAGGTAAACAAATGAAAACCTACAGCAAAGAATCAATAAAAATTGCTGAAAACAGAAAACCCAAAAAACTGCAGAGTAACTTGACAACTTCGTTCGAGGTGTTCCCGATCTCCAAAAATCACGAAATGAAATCTGGAGTGTCCTTATATATTGAATTTTTGATCTGGAAATTTTGGGCACCAAATTCAACCCGCTGAATATTTTTTTAAATTTTTATTGAATTTCGTCTTTTTGGATTTTTTTGACTTTTTTGACTGATTTTTTTGCGGGAATAATTTTTTTATATTCAATCACAGTGCCAAAAACATTTATGTAAAATTTCAGATCAATCGGTCAACGTTTACCCACTCAAATGAATTTTTTTTGAACAATTTTTCTGGGTAAAATTGCTGTTTATGCTTTAAAAAATAGAGATCTGTTTAGAAATCAACCAAGAACACCCAAAACGCCCAAAATCTGATACCAAATGATAGAAGAATGCGCGCGGACCAAGATCGAGTTGCCAAGTCACGAGAAACTCCTACGAAAGGTCCTAGACAAATAAATCTGAAAACAGAAACAAAGATTAAGATTAAACCAAATCAGATTTGAATTTAAAATTCCCAAATTCAATTAAAAGAGCAGCAAGAAGAAAAGAAATAGAATCGATGAATCAAACGAAATTGAGAAGAAAGAAAAGATGCAAATCTGCCAAGGAATTGATTCGGCCAAGAATGCCCAATTTCCAGCAATCAATTGATTCCCAAATTGAAAGGGATCCAATCGGCCAAACCCTAGGAATTGGGGGTTTTTTGAGAACGACTCTTTGCTGCAATGAATGATGATTTAATTCGATTCTTTGAGTTGAATATGGCTGGAAATTCACAAGAAGAATAAACAAGTTAGATCAAAAGAATCGGCATAAACAGAATTTAAAAGAAAAGAATGAACAGCAAGAAAGTAAATTGAAGTCCTAAAGATCCTTGAAATCCCGAAAGATTTCACAAATCTCTTCAAACGGCTCTAATCTCCCCTCCAAAGAATATCGATGGCAAGAAGAAGGTTGAAGATGGCTCCCACAATCAAAAGATTGTTAAAACAACTTCTAAAGAAAACTCAAGAGAGAATTCTTGGAGAAAACCCCAAAGAAAATTCTGCACTCAACAAATCTGAAATTTGATAGAAAAAAATAATAATAAGATGTTTTTACAAAGGGTGGCTGGCCAATGCTTATATAGGCCTCCAACAAATCCTAATCTCACAAGTAACTAATAAAAAATTAAACCTAATTAATAAAATAACAAGGTAAATTCGGCCATGCACTTATATGGGCTGTTTTGGGCCGAATTTTACATGTAATGCTCCTAAAGATTAAAAAATTAAATTAAACAAGTAAGATGTTTACAAATTGGGCCCTTTGACATTTTGGCCTGATTTTCAACTAAGTATGAAGAAATTTCTTGATTGGGCTGGATTTTGGTTATTGGGCCTCGCCTTCAAGAATTTGGGCTTGTGATCCATCTCCTACCGAAATTGGGTCGTTGACGCTCGTAATGGAGATCCAATGCGCTTTGGCTGCAAGATTCGGTTTCTTGGACCAAGATTTCCAAGATTTGAAATCTTGATTTTCTTGATTCTTGAAATCGCTCCGAACAGCAAAATTGGGCCAAGATTCGATTTCTTGATTTTCTTGAAACAAGAAAGTGAATCTTGATTTTCTTGATTTGAGCCCATCACCTTCTTAAGCTTGGGTTGGGCCTTTGTGACTCGTATCAACCTAGATGCCGAATTTGAATGGTCATCTATGTGCCTATAAATATTTGTTTTCTTTCATTTGTAAAGGACTTTTGCCAAAATTGTTAATGAACATTTGTTCTTGTGAGGTTGCTTCCTCTCATATCTCGTACAAGTTTCGAAAGACTTATCTGGCTTGTGCTAGTGGCGTCAATCGTCTTGTTTGAACTTATAACCAATCTTGGTGTGGCGTTCACCTATCCATCTATCCATACTTCACCTTAACAATATAGGAACCGGGGCGACACTTCTTAGTGTTGAATCATTTCTGACGTTGAGTTCGTTTTTCCATCCCCCATCTTTCAACTTTCCTTCTTGTAACCAAACCGACCCATTTATCCATCGCCCATCTTTGCTACACATAACCGAACCTATTACTAAACTTACCCTTCTTGAAACCTTCTGCTTATTCTAATCCATTATTTTACTTTTATTACTAAAATCCAAGGCACGAACAACTCTCTCGAACTACGATCGGGCAACTACGTGAATTCGACTCATCTACCCGTGCCGGATCACATCATTTATAGCATAAGTTCTAGCTGGAGCCCTTCTTCAGATTTAGCTGCTGAATCTCTGGCTACATTTTTACTGCTTGCTTCATTTCCAGCTTTTCTCGAATATCTTCCCCTCGAGTCTGCACCACTAACTTTTACATTCTGAAATTTTTCTTTCTCAGCTCTCTCTTGGCAGTCTCTAATAAAATGATCCGGAGAACCGCACCGAAAACATTCATTCGCTCTACATGGGCCAAAATGATTTCTGCCACACCGCTGGCACTCAGGCTGAACAAATCTCGTATTTCCCACACTAGTTGCAGAAGTAGTCTGAGATTTAGGACCCACATTTTGCTTCTTAGAATTTCCATATGATTGTCCAACCGAAACCTGTGAACGAGGATTCATATTTTTAGATTTTCTGGATTGCTGTGAGAATGAACTTCTCGTCGGTCTTTTCTTCCAATTTCTAGTCTCAGCCTCTACCTTTTTCTTCTCTTTAAGTAGTTCTTCAGCCTTGCAAGCTCGATCAACCAGTACTACCATTTCTTTTAATTCAAGAATCCCAACAAATACTTTGATGTCTTCATTGAGTCCGTCTTCAAATCGTCTGCACATTTTAGCTTCTGTAGGAATATATTATCTAGCATACTTACTCAACTTGACAAACTCCCTTTCGTATGCAGTAACTGTCATGTTCCCCTGCTTTAATTCAAGAAACTCTTTACGCTTCTGATCAATAAATCTTTCACTGATATATTTCTTCCTAAATTCTTCTTGAAAGAACTCCCAAGTTACTTTCTCTTTCGATACTACTGAAATCAATACCTCTCACCAATGTTAAGCTGAATCCCTCAACAATGATATATAGCACATTTCAAGCATTCCTTAGGTGTACAAGACAATTCATCAAATACTCGAATAGAATTCTCGAGACAAAACTCTGCTTTCTCGGCATCATCATCAATATTTGCCCTGAATTCTTTGGCCACTTGTTTACAGATTCTGTCAACTGGAGTTCTGTGAAATTTCATCAGATCTACACCTTGAGGCATCGGGGGTACAGGTTGAGGAATCGGGGAGGTGGGGGAGGTTGTGCATTCGGGTTCGTACGAACAAACTCAGTAAACCAGGCACTCATCATCTGGAGAAAGGCTTCCCGAGCCCCTTCTCCTCCTCCTTGACCAACAGTAGGAGGTGGATTTTCAGTTGGCACCGCCCCTTCAGCCGGAGCTGGTGCATTACTCTCTACATCATCAGCCGCAACTGGACCGAGATCCATTTACTATAAAAAAAATCATTTAAAAGGTCAGAAGTCGTCACACTATCACAATATATATATGGCATGTATAGCAAAACCCGTACATACAACACATTAGTCCGAGAACCGACTAAACCTACTCTGATACCACCAAATGTAACGCCCCGTACCCGAGACCATCGCCGGAGTCGAACACGAGGTGTTAACAGACTTAATTCATTACTTAAACAGCTCAAACAATTTATTTTTAAAATTTCCAGTCAAGCTAGCAATCTACATCACAGTCGCTTAAAAATTCATATCTAGAGTTTCAAAAGTTGAAATCCAATTCCGTAAATTTTCCTTGAAACTATACTCATATATATATTTACTAATTTTTTTCTAGAATTTTTGGTCAAGCAAATTAGTACAGTTTATTAGTTAAAATCTCCCCTGTTTCAGAGTTTGACTGCTCTGACCTCTATATATTACAAATCAGATATATCTTTGTACAGAATTTCAATGAATATGAAGTTTGTTTCTATTAAAATTAGACTCAATCTTTACATATAAATAATGACTTCTAATTATTTTTTTACAATTTATGATGAATTTGTAAAGTTAGAACAGGGGATCTAGAAATCACTCTGGCCCTATTTCACAAAAATTCAAATATCTCATAAAATATAATTTATATACCTGTTTTGTTCAATTCATATGAAAATAGACTAATTAAGCTTCAATTTCATGACTTAATCATCATTTAATTCCATTTATACTATTTTTAGTGATTTTTCAAATTTACATCACTGCTGCTGTCAGATTCTGTTTTATGACAAATTTCACTTTACTAAGGATTTTCATGGACTAAATAGCATTTTAAACATACATAACATCAAACATGACTTAGATTGGCCATTCCAATGGCTAATCATTTACAAACCCTTTTCTTACCAAACCATAGCCATATCATATGATCAATTACACAAAGTGAGTGTTTTGCCATACATGCCACATTCAAAATACACAAGCCATTTTACCAATTTAAGCCTTCGGATAGTGTGAACGAGTCTTTTTTCCTATCTCGATTCTCAAGTTGGCTTGTCAAAACTACAATGAAAGAAAAGGATGGAGTAAGCACAAATGCTTAGTAAGTTCACATGCAAATAGCAAGTAACATAATCACACAATCTCACATAAAACATCATTTGCATAAACAACACCAAGACATTCATGTTTCATTTACATTTAATATCTTTCTACGATTTCATCATACCAAGTTTTCAACCCGAGGGTTTAAGCACATACCTGTCAAATTTTCTCATTTACCACACTTACCAACATGTCACCTTCGTTTTAGGCCTTCTTTTTATTCACGTAAGATTCACCCGTTGAACACATCGGAATATAAATCGAATACGCGGATCTCATGAACATAAGAGCCATACCCGCAGCTAGACAAACTCAATAGCCTGCGGAACTTATGTAGCCAAGCTACCATGTAACCCTCCCATAAGTGAACTCGGACTCAACTCAACAAGCTCGGGCGTTCGCATCCATAAGTGAACTCGGACTCAACTCAACGAGCTCGGATGCCTAGTTGCATCTCACGAACTCGGACTCAACTCAACGAGTTCAGAACTCAACCATCCTAGTGACATGTCACTTGTATTCCAATCTATTCCCAAGGTTCAAACGGGCTTTTTCCTCGATTACACATCTTTGCCTTCTTCCACGGAATATCGAAATCGATACTTCGGTGATAGTTCATACTTATCAAGTAATTCACATAATTACATATTATTCAACAATAACCACAAAACATAACATCTCATGATAATAATAAACATCATATCATATAAACAACATTAAATTTCTTAAAAAGACAATTATGTTACTACATTTACACATGAACTTACCTCGGTACAAAATTATTAGCAATCGAGCCTATTCTTCGTAAACTTTGTTTTTCCCTCGATCGCGACTTGAATCTCGTTTCTCTTGATCTATAATGCCAAATTAATCTTATTTAATACATACATTCATCAAAACAGCATTTAATACGAACTTTGGAAAAATTACATTTTTGCCCCTAAACTTTTGCATAATTACACTTTTTCCCCTAGGCTCGGGAATTAAACTTCATCCCTTATTCTTATGTTTTATGACATGCTGATCATTTTTCCCTCCTATGGCAACATCAAATTCACACTCTAGCATGTACTTATGACTATTAGGTATTTTTATCGATTAAGCCTTTTTACTCGTTTTCGCTTAAAACCAAGTAGTACAAGTTGTCTAACATAATTTAAAACCTCATATTCTATCATAAAACACCAAAATACACAAATTTCACCAATGGGTATTTTTCCAAATATGAACCCTAGGTTGAATTATTGCTAGCATAAGCTTAATCGAGCTACCGGGATTCCAAAAACGTAAAGAACATTAAAAACGGGGCTTGGAATCACTTACTATGGAGCTTGGAAGCTTGAAAAAAACCCTAACTATGGAGAACCCTTGAAATTTTGGCCTAATGAAGAAGATGGACAAAAAATGGCTTTTAATTTTGTTTGTAATTCATTTTAATAACTAAATGACCAAAATGCCCTTACTACTAAACTTTCCAAAAATTCCATCCATGTCCAATTTTTGTCCATAGACTTAGAAATTGGTCAAATTGCTATTTAAGACCTTTTCATTAATATTCCAAAACAATTTCATACTAAAAACTCCTAGAATGCAAGTTTTGCAAATTATTCGATTTAGTCCCTAATTTCAATTTAAGCACTTTAGGCATAGGATTTCATCACGAAATTTTCACACAATCGTGCAATCATATCATAAATATCAAAATAATTATAAAATAATTATTTCTATCTCGGATTTGTGGTCACGAAACCACTATTCCTATTAGGCCCTAATTCGGGATATTACACATGTGACCTAGCTACATCATAATGTCTCGTAGCTCTCTTGTACACATGATGTGCACTCAGCACCATACATGTGACCTAGCTACATACCATCTGTATCATACAATCTTTCCGAAGGTTCAACTGGGATTTCTCTCTCTTTCTAATTCTTGATTCCATACTTCCAATAGTCAATTATGATTCAAAAATTAGCTACAATACATAAAATATGCTGAAATACAAAAACATAATAAAGATAATGTATTATTTACATACAAACTTACATACTTTCTCATTTTCATGTCGAATTAATATTGAACATTTAAATCATCATAATTATACTTACTTTCAACACCTCGAAAATCATTTAAATATATCAATTTTACATTGAAACATGCATGAATTAATGCTTATTATACATATGAACTTACCTCGATACTAAAACGATCATTTTCCCAACTTTCCCGATTTTCGATTTTTCTCCCATTCTAGATTCAAATCTCGTTTTCTGGGATCTAAAACATCATATTTTACTTATTTAATTAATGTACTATTCAAAACAGTCCTTAACTCAAACTTTGGAAAAATTACAATTTTGCCCCTAAACTTTTGCATATTTACACTTTTGCCCCTAGGCTCAAGAATTAAAATTCATCCCTTATTCTTATGTTTTATGACATGCTGATCATTTTTTCCTTCTATGGCAACATCAAATTCTCACTCTAACACATAGTTATAAATAATAACAACTTTTATCGATTAAGCAGTTTTACTCATTTTTGCTTAAAACCGCTTAGCAAAAGTTGTTTAACATAATTTCAGCCTTCATATTCTACCATAAAACATCAAAATAAACACATTTCACCTATGGGTATTTTTCCAAATATGAACCCTAGCTTAAATTATTGCTAGAATAAGCTTAATCAAGTTACCGGGATTCCAAAATCATAAAGAACTTGAAAAACGAAGCTAGAACGGACTTACTATTGAGCTTGGAAAGCTTGAAAACCCTATCCATGGCTTCCCCCATGCTAATTGCGGCCTCCATGAAAAAGATGAGTCAATTTTGGCTTTATTTTCCCTTTTTATTTCTTTTAGTTACCAAATGACTAAAATACCCTTGAGGCCTTTCTTTAAAATTTTGTCCTATTCATGCCCATTTTTGTCCAAACGAAATATAATGGTCTAATTACTATTTAAGGATCTCCTCTTTAAACCCCCATTTCAATCAAGTACTTATGAATTAGAACACATATTTTGTAACTTTTGCAATTTAGTCCTAAAAGTCCAATTAAGCACTTTATCAGTAAAATTACTTAACGAATTTTTACACAATATTTTAATCAATAAATAAACCTTAAAACTTAATCGGAATAATTTTTTTGACTTCAAATTCGTGGTTCTAAAACCATCGTTCTTTTAGGCCCTAAATCAGGCTATTACAGCAACTTCTGCAAATAAGCCCTAATTGGCAAATTAAACATGCAATCTATAAAATTTCTTATCAATACTCTAACACATGCATCTAATCACTCGGTAAATCATAAAAATTAATCGAAATAAACTTTTCTATCTCAGATTTGTGGTTTCGCAGCCACTATTCCATTTAGGCCCTATTTCGAGATGTTACACATTATGGCCGAATCTGGTGATGTCACATTAAAGCATGATATCATTTGCAAAGCCCAATCTTTATTAAGCCTCTTTGTGTGATCTAAAATATGATTTTAAAACTTGCATCACTATCAAAAGTATTTACTTTAAAACGTTATTAATTTCAAAATCTCGTTTGTAGTGGAAGCTTTTTAAAACAGTTGCGTACTAGCTTTTACTTGTAAAACATCGTTTTCTTGTGGTAGCTCTTAAAACCATTTACGTATTAATGGTATTTTTGGAAAATATTTATCTTTTGAAAACTCGTGTCCTACTGCTAGCAGATATAAATCAATATAAATAAAACCCCAAATTAAACGTTAAAAATTTAAAGAGGCCTTATTACAGAAAATACCCAAATTAAAATACTTAAAATTTAAAAGTAAAAAATAGAGGCATGCGCGGTTGTGTGGCCACCTTCGAGTCCTTCACAGCACCGATCCGGCTTAGGATTACTTGCGCAGATAAGCAGAAGGGTGAGTTTACAAAAACTCAGTGTGTAATCCCTTAATTAGTAAACAGTCAAACATGCGGTAAGCAAATACGGTCTGGGCCTAAGCTCATTAAGTAACAGTGACAATATCATTTTAGGCTTTAGCCCATCTCTATACAGAAACAGTCATGTGTTTGGGCCTTGGCCTATTGCAGTAACAGTAAACAGAGCAGCAACAATAATCAGTGTAGTAATAGTTTAAACAATATGCAAGTCCTACCCAACCAGCCTCTACACTCCACTCCGTCCACCCTTACACTCCTTGTGGGGATAAAATCAACCCACCCATCCCTACACTCCAAAATAGCACCGGTTGCGACACAAATAGTGTTTGCAGCAGAGCTTCCAGTACAGTACACTTCCTCCAATCATAATAAACCCATCCCCATGTAATGCATCATACAGTCATGTCATGTCATATCATAGAATCATACACGTATCCGTTACAGTTTAAATAGCAAGCTAAAATACAGTCATACATGTACAAATATATAAATACCTCACATAGGGCAAAATAGTCAATTTACCATGTAGGGGCATTTCAATCATTTTACCACATAAGGGCAAAACAATCATCTTACCTCATAAGGGCAAAACAGTCATTTTACCACATAAGGGTAAAATAGTCATTTATCAATTTGGGGTCTAGGTATACTTACAGACACAACAGTAGGTCCACAATCGTTTCGGGCGACCCGTGCAACCTTAACAGTCAAATAGTAAAAATGGACCCACGGCCCATATTGCGGGCCCATGTGGGTCCACAGACCCGTGTGGCCCACAAAGCCCAGAAATGGCCTTGGCCATGTGGATTACACAGCCTGGCCCAATATTTTCCACACGTCCGTGTGGTTTACCAATGTGGGGCCCACGAGCACATAGGGCCCACACGACCCATTTCGGTCCAGTGTGGCCCAAAAAGCCCATGAAATTGCTCATGGCGGCCTCTACGATCAAACGCCCACATTTTTACATGTTCAGATTACCACACGAGTGAGCGCACGCTCTTGTAGAGTCAATAGTCATAGTTTTCTAGCTTTTGTCGATCTACGTTTATAGCAGTGTGGTTACACACCTGATTGTGAAAATGCACAACTAGACCACGAGCACTTCAACCTACATTCAATCACAAGTTTAGATTAATCGCATCCCACTTGACTTATCAAAACCTCCACCAAACTACTTGTCCAAAAATTACCTCTTACTTGATTAGATCAGTCGATTGTGGCTTGCCCACTAAATCCCTTTGTAAAAGCCTAACAATAGGCCTTAGGGGTTTCCTGCACTCCAACTAACCCTTATCAACCACCAAACAAATGAACAGTTTGAACTTGATGAACAATCACTTACCAAAAATGCAACGTCCAAACTAGGAGGGAAGAATAACCGGCCCACACCTATACAAAAGCTGAAAGTACACAGAGTGATACTGATACGAGCACGCCCCGTGAACTTTATCGAGCAAGTCTGTCAAGCCGAGCAATAACATGTTGGCAAGCTGATCCCAGCTCGTTTCTAGCTCCACGAGCTCCGTTCAGCTCAAATCTAGCTTATTCGAGCTCAATCCATCTTGTTTGAGCTAAACCGAGCTCACTCCTAGCTCACTTTCAACTCACGAGCTAAACCTTAGCTCAACTTTAGCTTAGGAGTTTAATCTCAGCTCAACTTTAGCTCACAAGCTAAAGCTTAGCTCATTTTAGTTTAAACTCGATTTTGTCTTTAATGCATTAAATAAAAATTTGCATATATTTATTTAAGCATTAAACTTGTCTTATAATATTTGTTATTAATATGTCATAGTCATTACATAAATTGATTATGTTCACATAGTTGAATTAATGCATGACATTAATATGTTCACATTATGCCGAATTTATGAGTGTTCATGAGATATCTTAATGACTTGTTTATTTCATGTAGGTACATCCCTTTGGACGGTACAATGTATGGATGAAGAAACATCTATTTTGGGCATTCCACACTCATGAATGAAGAAGTATTAAATGCTGGTGCATGTACGGCTAGATGCAAGGTTTCTACAAATTCATGCATGTGTCGAATGCATGTATGGACATTAAAGGCTAGTCCATGAATGGATCAAATGCATGGGATGATAGAATGCATGAATGGCTTAAGTGCATGTATGGTGGCTGTCTCCTAACTTTCCAAGGCACTTATTTGGCCCAGAAGTAGCTGTTCACACTTTGAATTGACCTATAAGCTACTACACATGCATGGATGGGTTCAAGAACGTCCAAAGGAAGGAATTAACTCAATAATTCAACACATTGATTGAATTAAGTGTATGCACAAAGCGCAGAACGAATTTACTATGTTCATGCTGCCATTTATGAACCTACATGCTATTAAAGAGTTTAATTATGAGGATACATGTTCCATACAAGTGCATGAACGTCCCAAGGAGATGAATGCAACCTTTGGTGCACATACAAGTCACTTGAAGCCTTTCTTTATGATTAAGCATTCATGCACACACTTAGGGGGAAGAAAGTGTCCATTCAACTAGTTCATGAATCTGACGAATTTATGAACTATTTTAATACATTAGTGTGAACGTTTTTATTATTGTGTGAACACCTAGATGCCGAATTTGAATGGTCATCTATGTGCCTATAAGTATTTGTTTTCTTTCAATTGTAAGAGACTTTTTGCCAAAATTTTTATTGAATTTAATCTTGTGAGAATTTTCTTCTCTAAACTTTGTTTGAGACTTTGTTGACTTATCTACCTAGTAGTGGCGTCAACCCTGTTTCTTTCACCCTTATACCGAGGTTCCTACTTTGCTAAGTAGCGGGTCAAGGTTCTATTATTTTCATTTTCTCCTTGAAAGCCTATAAGCATTTGGGTCGATATTTTCTAATATTTGTTCGTGCTTGCTTTTGAGTTCCTTCTTTCCATTCTTTCATTTACTTTAAACCGAACCTTAATAATATTCATATTTTTTAAACCCTTCATTTGAACCCCTTGAATAGCTTCCGCATAATTTATTTAGAAACATCCTTTTTGAACAAAACCGAACGATACTTTCTCGTAGACGATCGGGCAAACTCGCATACGACTCGACTCTCCCCGAGGCGGTTCGTATCATTTGGTATCAGAGCTACTAAAACGAGAAGATCGTGCGACGAAATTAATCCGGGGCTAGTCCAAGTGAACGCAAGTAAGTAGGATCCAAAAAAAAAGAGTATAGAAAAAAAAATTTCGTATACCGAAGTTTTCTCATTTTGATTAGTTAGCTGCTGTTGCTATAAAAACAAAAATCTACATAGCCGAAGAAAAAAAATCATGTACAAAAAGTGTTTTATTGTATTTAGTTTGTCAATATAGTACCAAAAAAAGTTATACAAGTCAAAAAAATTGAAAAAAAAATTCAAAAAAAATTCGAAAAGAAAAAAAAATCTGAAAAAAAAAGTGTTTAATGCAATTTGATTGTTGTTCGAATGTCAAAGCCCTTGGTTTGATATTGTTCCTGATTCATCTTCTATTCTAATCTCATCCACACCACTTTTTTTTACCCAATTTCCTTTTCTTTTAGCCAACCCGTAACCCCTCATATGTTATCCTTTGTAAAACCATTTGAAACCGACCCACAATACTAGAGATCAAGTCATACTAAGTCTGTTACAAGGTTATAAGAGGAGAAAGGAGCGGAAAAAGGCATGAGCGAGTGAGATCATTCGAGTGGAGGTAAAAGCCAAACGAGTGTAAACACGAGCAGGAGTGACACCTTTTTTTTCTTCTTCTTTCCGAGCGAAATTGTGAGGTTTGTGGTGAGGTACTTAATTTTTTTTATTTTGTTTTGTGATCTAACATTTTCTGATACGACCCTGGCCAAGGATGCCCTTGATTTCAGCTTGAATTTAGCTCCTCAAGCTCCATTTAGCTTGGTTCAGCTCACCGAATCTTATTTTAGCTCACATGAGCTTAATTCAGCTCGTTTGAGCTCAACCGAGCTTACTTTCAGCTCCTTCTTTCTTTCTTTCAATAAACTAAGTCTTAATTTAGTTTATAATTAAGTTTGCTACAGCTCATGCCGAAACCCCTAGCTCAATTTCAACTCATTAAGTGTTTTGACTATTTTTGAGCTAGCTGAATTTATTATAAGTTGACTTATAATTATTGTGTTCAAATTTAGTTAGTGATATTAAGTTATTTAGTTATTATTTTAAATTATAATTATATGAATAGTTGTGTGTTATTTAATTATGTTATTTACTTTTGTAGGTTAGCCGAATGTGGAAGGTACATTCATGAAGAGATGCATGAACGGGAAAGTTCAACGAATGAGAAGATTCATGCACGGCCTGGTTCAATGTTTGGAGGACATACATTCATGTACATGGAAGATTAATGCATATTGAAAGGTGCATCTCCCTTGGACGGCACACATGCATGAATGGGGGGTAATCAATGCAAGTGCATGTATGGCTAGGTTCAAGGCCCCTTCCAAGTTCCATGTACAATCGATGCATGTGGGAGGACCCTTGGAGTTTCCTAAGCACCTATTCGGCCAAGAGACACCCTTTGGGAGTTTCATGCATCCCATGGCCGAACCTAGACAATCCCATTGGCTTCCAAAGTTTGCTCATACATGAAGCTGCCCATTCATCTCCCATTCGGCCGAACATGGACAAGGACACCATTGGTCATTTTTCTAGAAGGTTCATGTCTTAATTTAGGTTCATTACTTAATCATTAAGTTCATGAATGGACTATTCGGTTAGCATAAGAAACTAGTATAAATAGTTTGTTGATTTCATTTGTAAAGGACTTTTGACTTTTGACTTTTGATCATTTGAATGAACTTTGTTCAAAGAGTGAGTTTTCTCCTCTCTAAATTCGTACGAGTTTCGATCTGACTTATCTAGCGTGCTAGTGGCGTCTATCGTTCTCTTTTGAACTTATCACCATCCTGGTGTGGCGTTCATTCACCTTTTTATACCTTTGGTTCCTACCTCTCTATAGGTAACGGGTCAAGGTCCATCTTCGACTTCCATTAAACCCACCTTAAGCAATATAAGTCCCGAGGCAATACTTTACATAGTATTGAATCGTTCTTAATACTTAAGTTCATTTTTTCATCTCCATCCTATTTATTAAATATAAACTTTATTTCTTTTCTTATTAAACCGAACCTACAAAATATCCAAATTTAGCCTATCTTTTGAACCCTTTTAAAAGTCTTCCGCTTAAACTGAAAACAATCTTCATCTTAAAACAATTTCGAACGAACTTCTCGTCGACGATCGGGCAACTTAAGTGAACTCGACTCGATTAACCTGGGCCGAATCACATCATTTGGTATCAGAGCTACTAAAACGAGGAATGCCGACGTTCGTACCAAGCTCGGAATAGGTTCGCAACGTAAAAAAAAGTCAAAAAAAATAAAAAAAAAATTGAGTTGGAATTTAATTTTTTTTCTCTTCCTTGTATTTTGTTTACTATTGTATTGGATTTAAAAAAAAGGAGAAGAAATTCAGAAAAAAAATTCAAAAAAAAATTGAAAAAAAGGAAAAAAAAGTGACAAAAAAATCGAGTTAAAAAAAAAGAAGAAAAAACAAAAGTGAAAAGTCTTGTGAGTTTTATTTTTTTTTTGCTTCCGAGCATCCATTCATTTTACCATTCCTCTACCCCCCAAACGCCACACATACTTTGATTTTATTTCTTTGTTTAGCCTACCCTACACCCGACGTTATCCCTTGTAACCCATTTGAAGCCGACCCTCTAAGCCGCAATAAGTCTTCTTGAAACAAATACGAATTCACGAGAGTGAGACGAGCGGAAAAAGGCACGAGTGGTGAGTACATTAGAGTGAGCAAAAGCCATTAACAAGTGTAAACACGAGTGGAGTGTTATCCAATTTTCTTTGTGAGTGAAACGTGAGATTTTTGTGGTGAGGTATTACTTTCTATCTTATTTAATCATTTTTTAGCAAAAAAAATCATGTCACAAGAATTTTCTGAATCAGATTTCCAATATTTAATGCAAGAAATGCGTAGAATGGTGAAATCAAATTTTGATAAATTGCATGATAGATTGGATCGAATAGAGACAAGAGCCCAACAAAAACAAATTCCATCGAGACAAGAGACGGAGTTAAGATCATTCCGACGACACTACTCGACAAGAGACTCTTATCAAGACGTCTATTCAACAAGGCGTTCGAGACCAAGAGAAGCAAATTACGAGTTTGAGTCCTTTCGAGATGATATACAAAAAGGTAATCATGTCTCTACAAATGCCTCAATTTATTCAACTACGAAGGATTATTTACGAAGAGGCGAACGTGTTTCAAGAATGTCAAAGTACTCGAATACGGAGGGTTATTCACAAAGAGATGATCGTGACTTGCATGATGAATCTGCCATTTCTTTCAAACGAGAAGCTTGTCGTTATGGTTCTTATAAGTTATCATCTTCTTGTAATGAAAGAACAAGACAAAAAGAAAATAGAAGAAAAGAAAAACAAGAGATGTTGATGCAAGAAAATGAACGAATCTTGAATGAAATTGAGAGAAGAAAAAAGAAATAAGAGAAAAAGAAAAAGAAATAAAAGAAAAAGATGAAAATGAGATTTCAAAAAGAAAAGAGAGTGAAAAGCAAAAAGAGATTGAAAAAGAAGAAAAAGAAAGAGTGGAAAAAGAAATTGAAAGAGAGTTTCAACAGAAATTGAGTGGAAAAGAAAAAGAGTTTGCCAAAGAAAATAGTGAAAGAGATGAGAGAGAACAAGAAAAAGTGAGCGTTGTTTTTACTAAACCACATGTGAGTTGTTCTTGTTCTATTTCTTCTTTTCAGAATTCTAAAGATTCGTGCGACGATTTTCAATTACAATACTTCCCTGATGAGAGGCGATTCAAGTTGATTCAGAAAGGTAAGAACATAGAAGACCCTTGTCCACCGGCACAGAAAGGTGAGGGAACTATGCCGTGTGAGTCTCCATTATTCCACTTGAATGTTTGTGATAATATTGATGATGATTTAGTCTTTGAAAAGGTTTCATGTCTTGACATGGCTAATTGTCATTCTTTGTTTGATGATAATTTTATTTTAAATGGAGGCATGAAGAGTTGTGTATTTGACGTGATTCGTGTTGAAAATTTTGTTGATAAATTGGATTATTTCAGCTTGTGCAAATTTTGGACGTGCGAGATTGGAGGTATCCACATAAAAGGTTTGATTTATTCAATTGTCATGGTTATGTGAATCTTTTATATTTTTACACGAAATCCTTTTGTATAAGCATGCCTGTGAGAATGAAATTTTTACTGCACTATGGAATAAGTGATCAAAATCGTGAGTTCAAACCTGGAATTTGCTATGTTGACTCGTTTCGTGGGAAACTTGGGCATTCCAAACTTAGTGCAAACGATTTGATTAATGTTGTGGATTTTGAAAAATATTTGTATCCTGACACAAATGATTGTTTTCCTTTGGTTAGCCTTGAAGTGTATGTTTTGAACGATGAATGCAAGAATAAAGTTAGTACAAATTGCGATGCTGATCTGCAAACAAATGAAATTGTAATCCAACGTCTTTGGTACTTTTTGACTACGCAAGATGAAAACCCATATAAATCTATTTCTGACATTGATCGTGTTGAAAATGCTGTTGAGTTTGATTGCGTGCGATCATGTATGGTTATTTGTCTTTTGAACCGATTGAGTTCACTTGTTTGCAATAATGACATATCAAGACTGTTTGATAATTTGATATATGCAAGTTTTGATCGACTAAAATTTTGGATGCATGATCGATTGAAAGAATTTTTTATTTATTTTGGATGTAAATTGAGCTTGACTCTTTTGCTCTTTCAACCGTCAAAGATGGAGAGTCAAATTGAAAAGCTTCAACTACAATATACTCCCAAGGAGCGAAGGTTTGTGTTGATCGAGCAAGGTAAAAATGATCTTTGTTTTACTACTTTTAAAGGTAAGGCTCATGAACTTTTTGAAACATCATTGTTCTCTTTAGGTGGTGCCAAAGATTGTTTTGTTGATTTGATTCGTTATTCACATATTGGTTATGACTTGTGGAAACGATGTGAGACATTTGATTGCCTTAGAACATGTTCATTTTCGTTTCGAATAATTGACGAGGCATTAACGAGTAAATTAGTTTGTTTGCATGGTTGTGAACATGTTGCTTTGCATCTGTCCACTCCCATGGGATTTTCTTGTTCTATTTTGCTTGCATTTGGATTACAAATTTATCTGAAACCATTCTTGTTAACTCATGGTTATTCCTTTCAGTTGTCCCAATTCCAATCCATCCCGTTCGACCGAGGAAAGCTAAGTAAAAGTTGCTGCGATCGAGTGAACCAATGGCTCGACTTGAGGACAAGTCGTTCTAAAGAAGGGGGGAATGATACGACCCTGGCCAAGGATGCCCTTGATTTCAGCTTGAATTTAGCTCCTCAAGCTCCATTTAGCTTGGTTCAGCTCACCGAATCTTATTTTAGCTCACATGAGCTTAATTCAGCTCGTTTGAGCTCAACCGAGCTTACTTTCAGCTCCTTCTTTCTTTCTTTCAATAAACTAAGTCTTAATTTAGTTTATAATTAAGTTTGCTACAGCTCATGCCGAAACCCCTAGCTCAATTTCAACTCATTAAGTGTTTTGACTATTTTTGAGCTAGCTGAATTTATTATAAGTTGACTTATAATTATTGTGTTCAAATTTAGTTAGTGATATTAAGTTATTTAGTTATTATTTTAAATTATAATTATATGAATAGTTGTGTGTTATTTAATTATGTTATTTACTTTTGTAGGTTAGCCGAATGTGGAAGGTACATTCATGAAGAGATGCATGAACGGGAAAGTTCAACGAATGAGAAGATTCATGCACGGCCTGGTTCAATGTTTGGAGGACATACATTCATGTACATGGAAGATTAATGCATATTGAAAGGTGCATCTCCCTTGGACGGCACACATGCATGAATGGGGGGTAATCAATGCAAGTGCATGTATGGCTAGGTTCAAGGCCCCTTCCAAGTTCCATGTACAATCGATGCATGTGGGAGGACCCTTGGAGTTTCCTAAGCACCTATTCGGCCAAGAGACACCCTTTGGGAGTTTCATGCATCCCATGGCCGAACCTAGACAATCCCATTGGCTTCCAAAGTTTGCTCATACATGAAGCTGCCCATTCATCTCCCATTCGGCCGAACATGGACAAGGACACCATTGGTCATTTTTCTAGAAGGTTCATGTCTTAATTTAGGTTCATTACTTAATCATTAAGTTCATGAATGGACTATTCGGTTAGCATAAGAAACTAGTATAAATAGTTTGTTGATTTCATTTGTAAAGGACCTTTTACTTTTGACTTTTGATCATTTGAATGAACTTTGTTCAAAGAGTGAGTTTTCTCCTCTCTAAATTCGTACGAGTTTCGATCTGACTTATCTAGCGTGCTAGTGTCGTCTATCGTTCTGTTTTGAACTTATCACCATCCTGGTGTGGCGTTCATTCACCTTTTTATACCTTTGGTTCCTACCTCTCTATAGGTAACGGGTCAAGGTCCATCTTCGACTTCCATTAAACCCACCTTAAGCAATATAAGTCCCGAGGCAATACTTTACATAGTATTGAATCGTTCTTAATACTTAAGTTCATTTTTTCATCTCCATCCTATTTATTAAATATAAACTTTATTTCTTTTCTTATTAAACCGAACCTACAAAATATCCGAATTTAGCCTATCTTTTGAACCCTTTTAAAAGTCTTCCGCTTAAACTGAAAACAATCTTCATCTTAAAACAATTTCGAACGAACTTCTCGTCGACGATCGGGCAACTTAAGTGAACTCGACTCGATTAACCTGGGCCGGATCACATCATTTTCTTTTTAGCAACAAAAATCATGTCACGCGAAGAGTTCACCGAATCGGAATACCAATACTTGGTGCAAGAAATGCGAAGAATGGCGACTAAGCAAGACCAAAGTGATCGAGTTTCTTCAAATCATAAAACGAAACCAAGAACCCACGAGATATACCCCGACTACTACCTGAAAAAAGTTCAATTGTGACTCCTTTTCGCCATCTACGTCGAGACAAAGAGATTCATACTATGACTCATATTCATCAACGAATTCGAGAAGTGACTTCGATCGAAAGTCCTTTTCATCAAGAATTCGAGAAGACGAGAAGCCGATTACGATTTGATTCGTTCCAAGATGGTGTTCGAAGAGAAAGACATACTCCTACTAGATCTTCAAAGAAATCTTACTCGGAGTATTCTTCACGAAGTTTTGATTGTGAATCATATGCAAAAGTTCTTCATCTTTCGAACAAGATTTGTATTCTCATCGTTCTTTTGTACATTCTTGTAAAGAGAAAACAAAGAAAAGAAAAGAAAAAGCAAAAAAAGAAAAAGAAAAGAAATAAAAAGAAAAGAGAGGCAAGAGGCAAGTAGGAGAGAAAATGAGCGAATCTTGAGAGAACTTGAAAAAGCCTTTGAAAAGCCTTTGAAAAGCAAAAGAAATGAAAAGAAAATGAGATTGAAAAGAGAACGAAAGAAATTTGAGAGTGAAAAAGAAGATGAAAAAGAAATTGAAACAAAAGAAACGAGTGATTCAGAAGAAAAAGAATCGAGTGAGAAAACAAGCGAGCAAGTGAGGATTATTTCTACTAACCCACCTGTTCGATCTTCTTGTGAATTAACTTTTCAGGTTCCTAGAAGTTTGTGCGACCAATTCCATCTACATTACCTTCCAAACAAGAGGTGTTTTAGGTTGTTCGAAAAAGGTAAGTTCGCGAATGACTACCACCCACTTGCGATCGAAGGTAAGGAAGGTAAAGATTCTTTGTTTATCGAATCAAAGTCACTTGATTTGGATAATTTTTGTTCACTTACTGGTGTTAACGAATTCGTTTTAAAAGGTGCCATATACAGCTTTTCTTATGACGATTACTACATTGGCAAATTTGTTGACAACATTGGATTAGTTTTCTCTAAGCGAATTTTGAACATGTTTGATCAAAGTCTGTCACTTAAAAATTCTCATGTGTTTGACCCTGCAAACTTTTTGAACTCATGTGTTAAATCTTTATGTTTAAATATGCCTGCTAAATTGATTTGTGATAAATCTACCTGTTTGAAAAGTTGCATGTTCTCTAAAAATTCTTTGTTTGGCATCTATTTTAAAAGATCTTCACATGATATGTGCAATTGTGTTCTTCATGAACAATCTTTGAGTTTTTGTGTGAAATTTCCATGTAGTGATTTGCATTCCTGATTAATACTCGTGAAGTATAAACCTTTGCATTTTGGTATGCTCGGTTTTGTCAAATCAACATGTGTGTTTAAACTAGTGAAATATAATTCGTGTGGTGAGTTGATTATATCTTTTCTAATATGTTGCTTGTTGGAATTCCTAAACAAGTTCGTGTGTTCAAGCCTGGTATTTGCTACATGAATTCATTTTATGGAAACATTAAGCACTTTGCATCATTTGCAATCAAAATATGTTTGCTTGATGTTCAAACTTTTGATAAGAAGGTGAAATTCAATTACTTGGGTTTCAATTTTGATTCATTTATTAATCACCTTGTTTGGCCACATTTGAAATTTTCGTTTCATTTTGAGAAGGTAAGGCCAACCTATGTTTTTGGAATTGAATCAAATTTCCATGGTAGCTTTCCTTTGCCATTTAAGTCCATAGTTTTCGATAATACTAACCAGTCTTATTTTTGTAAATTCCACCCCTCGAGGAGCAAGACATGTCATGGTGCGTCACCACCTATTCAAATTTATCGGAGTAATAGGTTTGTCTTACGTTATCTATCCAAAGAGAGAAGATTCATTTTGACCGAGAAAGGTAAACCTAATCCTCAATTGTCTTCTCTTCATATTCGTCAAGGTAAGTCATCTGAAAATTATCAAATATCTTTGCTCAATTCGATTGAAGTTGAAACTTCCATTGATTGGTTGTTTGGAAATTATTTATACTTTGATGTGATGGATTTTTCCTTTTGGCATTGTGATGATGTGATTATTACGTTGGAATTTGGAGACTCCCCTCATGTTGTTCAAAAACGAAAGGAAGAGTTAGCATACCTTTGGCCATGGCATACCTTGCATGAGCAATACAAGGGACCAAATGAGTTACTATATTCGATTAAAGAAATTAAAATGTTTTGGATGAGGAATAATGTGTTTAAGTGCCTACCATCATTTTCAACCAATTATCCCTTGATCCAACTTAGTTTTCATGTTTGTAACGATGGTCTAACGAAACTCTTTGATAAATTTACGTATGCTTGCTTTGTCCAATTGAGATTTTTGGCATATGTTCGATTGAATGAATATTTTATGAACTATCGAACACATTTGAATTTGACTCCTTTAAGTTTCTTTTTACCGGTTGTGGTAAGAATTTTTCAGGTTTGTGTGACATCTTCCATCCCATTTGATCGAGGAAAACCATGCACGAGTCAAAGTTCACCCATGGATAAACAGCTCGACTTGAGGACAAGTCGCCTAAGAGAGGGGGGAATGATACGAGCACGCCCCGCGAACTTTATCGAGCAAGTCTGTCAAGCCGAGCAATAACATGTTGGCAAGCTGATCCCAGCTCGTTTCCAGCTCCACGAGCTCCGTTCAGCTCAAATCTAGCTTATTTGAGCTCAATCCATCTTGTCTGAGCTAAACCGAGCTCACTCCTAGCTCACTTTCAACTCACGAGCTAAACCTTAGCTCAACTTCAGCTTAGGAGTTTAATCTCAGCTCAACTTTAGCTCACAAGCTAAAGCTTAGCTCATTTTAGTTTAAACTCGATTTTGTCTTTAATGCATTAAATAAAAATTTGCACATATTTGTTTAAGCATTAAACTTGTCTTATAATATTTGTTATTAATATGTCATAGTCATTACATAAATTGATTATGTTCACATAGTTGAATTAATGCATGACATTAATGTGTTCACATTATGCCGAATTTATGAGTGTTCATGAGATATCTTAATGACTTGTTTATTTCATGTAGGTACATCCCTTTAGACGGTACAATGTATGGATGAAGAAACATCTATTTTGGGCATTCCACACTCATGAATGAAGAAGTATTAAATGCTGGTGCATGTACGGCTAGATGCAAGGTTTCTACAAATTCATGCATGTGTCGAATGCATGTATGGACATTAAAGGCTAGTCCATGAATGGATCAAATGCATGGGATGATAGAATGCATGAATGGCTTAAGTGCATGTATGGTGGCTGTCTCCTAACTTTCCAAGGCACTTATTCGGCCCAGAAGTAGCTGTTCACACTTTGAATTGACCTATAAGCTACTACACATGCATGGATGGGTTCAAGAACGTCCAAAGGAAGGAATTAACTCAATAATTCAACACATTGATTGAATTAAGTGTATGCACAAAGGGGAGAACGAATTTACTAGGTTCATGCTGCCATTTATGAACCTACATGCTATTAAAGAGTTTAATTATGAGGATACATGTTCCATACAAGTTCATGAACGTCCCAAGGAGATGAATGCAACCTTTGGTGCACATACAAGTCACTTGAAGCCTTTCTTTATGATTAAGCATTCATGCACACACTTAGGGGGAAGAAAGTGTCCATTCAACTAGTTCATGAATCTGACGAATTTATGAACTATTTTAATACATTAGTGTGAACGTTTTTATTATTGTGTGAACACCTAGATGCCGAATTTGAATGGTCATCTATGTGCCTATAAGTATTTGTTTTCTTTCAATTGTAAGAGACTTTTTGCCAAAATTTTTATTGAATTCAATCTTGTGAGAATTTTCTTCTCTAAACTTTGTTTGAGACTTTGTTGACTTATCTACCTAGTAGTGGCGTCAACCCTGTTTCTTTCACCCTTATACCGAGGTTCCTACTTTGCTAAGTAGCGGGTCGAGGTTCTATTATTTTCATTTTCGCCTTGAAAGCCTATAAGCATTTGGGTCGATATTTTCTAATATTGGTTCGTGCTTGCTTTTGAGTTCCTTCTTTCCATTCTTTCATTTACTTTAAACCGAACCTTAATAATATTCATATTTTTTAAACCCTTCATTTGAACCCCTTGAATAGCTTCCGCATAATTTATTTAGAAACATCCTTTTTGAACAAACCGAACGATACTTTCTCGTAGACGATCGGGCAAACTCGCATACGACTCGACTCTCCCCGAGGCGGTTCGTATCAGATAGGGACAAAGTGGTACAATTGTACCCCTAGCAGCATTCGACAAAGAAGATAAAGTATTAAAAGAAAGATCATAATGGTAAAATGAAACAAAAAGGGAGAATCTGGAGCACTTACCGATTTGTCAATGAACCCTTACTAACTCGAAAACAAAAACAAAAAGATCAGGAGTAGAGGGTGGAGTATTTGGCCAAGATACTAGATAAATAAAGATGATAAATAAAATGATCTGAAAGAGAAAAGAGAAGAAACCAATAACTTTAGAACTGAAAGAAAGAGATGAGGGAAAAAGTAGAAAATGTTCGATTTTAGCAATGCGAGAAGGTATGCTTAAAGAAAGCCGAAGGAATAGAGATGAGGATAGGAAAGGGTATTCAACTAATGTTTGGAGAAGTAGAGGAAAATACCCAAATGGTCAATTTGGCCTAAACCAAAAATGTAAAGAAGAAAAAGAAAGTATAGCTACCAAAATGGAGAGCAAAAACAAAACACAATTTCGGCACTAGAGAAAAGATGATATGAGCACGCCCCGCGAACTTTATATAGCAAGTCTGTCAAGCCGATCAATGACATGTTGGCAAGCTGATCCAAGCTTGTTTCTAGCTCCACGAGCTCCGTCCAGCTCAAATCCAGCTTATTCGAGCTCAATCCATCTTGCCTGAGCTAAACCGAGCTCACTCCTAGCTCACTTTCAACTCACGAGCTAAACCTTAGCTCAACTTCAGCTTAGGAGTTTAGCCTCAGCTCAACTTTAGCTCATTTTAGTTTAAACTCGGTTTTGTCTTTAATGCATTAAATAAAAATTTGCACATATTTATTTAAGCATTAAACTTGTCTTATATTAATATTTGTTATTAATATGCCATAGTCATTACATAAATTGATTATGTTCACATAGCTGAATTAATGCATGACATTAATGTGTTCACATCATGCCGAATTTATGAGTGTCCATGAGATATCTTAACGACTTGTTTATTTCATGTAGGTACATCCCTTTGGACGGTACAATGTATGGATGAAGAAACATCTATTTTAGGCATTCCACACTCATGAATGAAGAAGTATTAAATGCTGGTGCATGTACGGCTAGATGCAAGGTTTCTACAAATTCATGCATGTGCTGAATGCATGTATGGACATTAAAGGCTAGTCCATGAATGGATCAAATGCATGGGATGATAGAATGCATGAATGGCTTAAGTGCATGTATGGTGGCTGTCTCCTAACTTTCCAAGGCACTTATTCGGCCAAGAAGTAGCTGTTCACACTTTGAATTGACCTATAAGATACTACACATGCATGGATGGGTTCAAGAACGTCCAAAGGAAGGAATTAACTCAATAATTCAACACATTGATTGAATTAAGTGTATGCACAAAGGGGAGAACGAATTTACTAGGTTCATGCTGCCATTTATGAACCTACATGCTATTAAAGAGTTTAATTATGAGGATACATGCTCCATACAAGTGCATGAACGTCCCAAGGAGATGAATGCAACCTTTGGTGCACATACAAGTCACTTGAAGCCTTTCTTTATGATTAAGCATTCATGCACACACTTAGGGGGAAGAAAGTGTCCATTCAACTAGTTCATGAATCTGTCGAATTTATGAACTATTTTAATACATTAGTGTGAACGTTTTTATTATTGTGTGAACACCTAGATGCCAAATTTGAATGGTCATCTATGTGCCGATAAGTATTTGTTTTCTTTCAATTGTAAGGGACTTTTGCCAAAATTGTTAATGAACATTTGTTCTTGTGAGGTTGCTTCCTCTCATATGTCGTACAAGTTTCGAAAGACTTATCTGGCTTGTGCTAGTGGCGTCAATCGTCTTGTTTGAACTTATCACCAATCTTGGTGTGGCGTTCACCTATCCCTCTATCCATACTTTCACCTTAACAATATAGGAACCGGGGTGACACTTCTTAGTGTTGAATCATTCCTGACGTTGAGTTCGTTTTTCATTCTCATCCTTCGAATTATTTTCTTGTTATACCAAACTGACCCATTTATCCATCACCCATCTTTGCTACACATAACCGAACCTATTACTAAACTTACCCTTCTTGAAACCTTCCGCTTATTCTAATCCATTATTTACTTTTATTACTAAAATCCGAGGCACGAACGACTCTCTCGAACTACGATCGGGCAACTACGTGAATTTGACTCATCTACCCGGGCCGGATCACATCAAAAGAAAAGTCCTATAACTGATTTTGCCACAATGACTTTCCCCCACACGGCACCCCTAGCACTCTTCTCATTTGATAGCCTCAAAGCCGAATTCTAATTGTTGAGAGTCCAAAATCGGCACCAACACTCCCTCTCCCTCAAAATCCCTTGATTTCCTCCTAAAATCTCTCCACAACATCCTCAACCCTAGCCCTCAACAACTCAACCACTTAATTTGAATTTCATTCAAACTTTTTAGTGTTTCTATCTCTACTACCCACACGGCTTAGGCAGCAAAATAGAACTTCCATTGCACAAACTAGGACTCAAACTTTAGACCTCAACAATAGTAACACACCACTTATCCCCTAGGCTAGCAAGCTCTTTTCTATTATACTTTACCCATTTTACATAAAAACCTACTTCCTAGAGACAATGCTTATTCCTTTAAAAAACAAAACTTCTTGCACTTGCTCAGGCTTGAATCTAAGACTTCTCAGACACTTCCCAGTACACTTAACCACTAAAACAGATACACAATTGGGTCACTTTCTTGCACAACTAAATATTTATGACCAGCTTCCTAATTGTACCCCTGCTCAAAACCTAATACTTCTAGGCCTAAAATTCAGGGCGTTACATATAATGGTACTATGGTTTTGAAATTGAATATTACATTGATAATAGATACATGTATAATCAGTCATGAATAAGTTAATATATGAAAGAATATGTTATACATGAAACTATAAGCTTGTGATTTAATGTGATTATGATAGTATAATTTGGTTTGGTTTAAATGAGTTGATTATGTCAATTAATTATTTATTTACTTATGACTTACTAAGCTATGTGTGTATGTTTATGTTTGTCTCTGTTTTATAGATTTCGAAGATTAGTTACGAGCTCGGGGATCATTAGCAAAGTCCTTCACACTATCTACTGTCTTTGGTATTTGATAAGTTTAAACTTGAACCTATGGCATGTATAAGCTAGGTTATATTTTGTTAAGATTGAAGTTGTATATATTAAGCCATGCAAAAATGGCTGATATGTTATGTGAGTACATAAAACTTTAGTCAAGATTATACATGTGTTATGTATATTGAAATTGGTTGGTGATTGTAAATATGTGTGTTTGGTTGATTCGGCTAAGGTTCATATATAGATAAAAATATATGTGAGCTTGGTTGTTGTGCTTTGTTAAGTATCACAAATTGTCTAAAATTTGGCTCACTTATGGCAAGTTTGAAATATGATATGTTTTATTGTGTTAATGGTTTAGTAATTTGGCTTTATTAATGGAATAAAGTGATGATGATTTATATATAAATATATATGTATATTCAAATGTTTATTAGTCTTTTTGATTCGGCTTGTAATGGAAATGAATGTGCATGTCTTATGCTTGAATGATTATTGAATTATGTATGGTTGATGAAGATAAATATTGAGTATGTTATATGATTGTTTTGGTTAACAGGTTTTGTTTAAAGTATGGTAATAAAAGATCCAATATTAGATTATATATTGAGTTGAAAATGTACCTATTAGTGGTTCAAAGAAAATAATTTAATTTATAATTCATCTTATAAGATTTGTTTGGAATTGGTAATGATATGCATGTATATTCTACTAATGTATTGAAAATGACCAAATGAATAGTGAATTTTGTATTGGTAAAACAAAAAAAAAGATAATATGAGTTTTATGTGATGCATATATGTTTGATTTGGTTAAAATTGATGTTTGAGTAGGTTAAAATTGATGTTTGAGTAGTGTATAGGTTAGTCATTAAATGATGATCATAAGTTGATTAATTTAGTAGTAGATTTGTTCATGTTTTAATTCATTCAAATTATATGTAGTAATGTACATGTGCCGAATATGATATGGTCAAAATGATATGATTATGAGTAATTGGTTTTGTGAGTTCTATTTATGCATGATTTTTTTTAATATGCGATTGAAGTGTATTATGGTTGGTATGTTTTGCGCATTATAAGTAGCATTAAATTAAAATTGATTATGTGTTTAGACAATCATAAATGTAATAGTTTGTTTAATTTATATTATGCACAAATGATTTGTCAAGTAATTAGTTATACTAGCATATATTTGATATTTGTGTTTAAATGTCTTAATGTTTATACATGGAATTGGTCATGTAAATATCTATGTTATAATTTGATTAATTGAATGCTATAAAAAAGATGTATATATAGTTTGTATAATTGAGTTGTAATACCTTAAATATGATTAGCAATGATTAATATCTGTTAAGTTGTGTATGGTTTGGTAATGCCTTATAAACCTAATCTGGCGACGGATACGGGTAGGGGTGTTACATTTGATTGGCATCAGAGCTACGATTTAGTCGATTCTAGGACTAATGTAGCGCGTGTGAGTCTAGCTATACAAGCTATATTTTATACTACGATAGTGTGATAACTTCTGATATTTGAAAATGTGTTTTCGTATAGTAAATGGATCCCAACAGAGCCATAGTTGATGATGTCGAGAGTATAGCGCCTACTCCCACGCAAGGGACAGCGCTGGTTGTTTCTCGACCGACTTCGAGTAACCAAGAGGAAGAGGCTAAACAAGCCTTTTACCAAATGATGAACTACTGGTTTACTCAGTATATCCAGACGAATCCGACTATACAACAACCTCCACCCCGACTAATCCTTCTCTGATACCTGCTATACCTCAAGTGAGTGATCTGTTGAGATTACATAAGCCTCCTGTTGATAAAATCAGAAAACAGGGGGCTGAAGAAATTGAGCTACTAATGATGATGATATTGAGAGAGCTGAATTCTGGCTTGATAATACTATCCGTGTGTTTGATGAGCTATCTTGTACCCTGAATGAATTTTTGAAATGTGTCATATCTTTGCTACGATATACCACGTATCACTGGTGGAATACACTAGTATCGGTGGTTCCGAAAGAATGGGTGACTTGGGACTTCTTTCAGACTGAGTTTCGTAAGAAATATATCAGCCAGAGATTTATTGACCAGAAGTGCAAAGAATATCTGGATTTGAAACAGGGTCGGATGACTGTGACAGAATATGAATGAAAATTTGTGAGACTCAGTAGATATGCCTGTGAGTGTGTTTCAACTGAAGCTATCATGTGTAAAAGATTTGAAGATGGATTGAACAAAGACATTTTAACTACTAGTTGGCATACTTGAAATAAAAGAGTTCGTAGTACTGGTTGAGCGAGCGTGCAAAGCCAAAGAGCTCGGGAAAGAGAAAATGAAAGCTGACTTTGAAGCTAGAGATTTGCGTAAAAGATCATCGGGTAAAACATTTCAGTTGGCATCAAAGAAGTTTTGAGATGATTTTATCCGTTTTAAGGCTAGTTCAGGATATCCTAGACAGAATCGGGATAGACCACCTATGAGCTCGAGAGCTACTTTAGTAGCTAGTGTTGGTAATATTAGATCGAACCAACCTGAGTGTAAACATTGCAGTAAACGACATCCTGGAAATTGTAGATTGCATGATCGGGTCTGTTTTAAATGTGGATCGACGGATCATTTCGTTCGTGAATGCCCTGAGTTAGCTAAGCAAAACACAGTACAAAATGCGAGACTGAGTAACACGTCAGCTCAAGGTAGACCACCCAGAAATACGAGTAATGCAAGTAGCAGTCGGAGAGGAACTAAAGACACGATAGTTCGATCTGAAGCTCGAGCACCTGCTAGAGCTTATGCCATACGTGCTTGCGAGGAGGCTTCATCCCCAGATGTTATTACTAGTACATTCACTCTCTATGATACTAGTGTAATTACATTGATTAATCCTGGTTCGACTCATTCTTATGTGTATGAGACCTTATGATAAAGGGACGCACGCGGACCAAGATCGAGTTGCCAAGTCACGAGAAACTCCTACGAAAGATCCTAGACGAACAGATCTGAAATCAAAAACAAATATTAAGATTAAACCGAATTAGATTTGAATTTAAAATTCCCAAATTCAATTAAAAGAGCAGCAAGAAGAAAAGAAATAGAATCGATGAATCAAACGAAATTGAGAAGAAAGAAAAGATGCGAATCTGCCAAGGAATTGATTCGACCAAGAATGCCCAATTTCCAGCAATCAATTGATTCCCAAATTGAAAGAAATCCAATCGGCCAAACCCTAGGAATTGGGGATTTTTGGGTTCGAATGGGTGCTGCCAATAGGAGAACAACTTAAACGATGAGATCTTGAGTTTAATCAATGCTGGAAAACAAACAAGAATAGCAAAATATTAGATGAGAAATCGGCACAAGTATAAGCAAAGAAAAGTAAAGAAAGAAATCGAAAACAGCAAGAATTAAAGGATAAGTCCTAAAGATCCTTGAAATCCCGAAAGATTTCACAAATCTCTTCAAACGGCTCTAATCTCCCCTCCAAAGAATATCGATGGCAAGAAGAAGGTTGAAGATGGCTCCCACAATCAAAAGATTGTTAAAACAACTTCTAAAGAAAACTCAAGAGAGAATTCTTGGAGAAAACCCCAAAGAAAATTCTGCACTCAACAAATCTGAAATTTGATAGAAAAATAATAATAAGATGTTTTTACAAAGGGTGGCTGGCCAATGCTTATATAGGCCTCCAACAAATCCTAATCTCACAAGTAACTAATAAAAAATTAAACCTAATTAATAAAATAACAAGGTAAATTCGGCCATGCACTTATATGGGCTGTTTTGGGCCGAATTTTACATGTAATGCTCCTAAAGATTAAAAAATTAAATTAAACAAGTAAGATGTTTACAAATTGGGCCCTTTGACATTTTGGCCTGATTTTCAACTAAGTATGAAGAAATTTCTTGATTGGGCTGGATTTTGGTTATTGGGCCTCGCCTTTAAGAATTTGGGCTTGTGATCCATCTCCTACCGAAATTGGGTCGTTGACGCTCGTAATGGAGATCCAACGCGCTTTGGCTGCAAGATTCGGTTTCTTGGACCAAGATTTCCAAGATTTGAAATCTTGATTTTCTTGATTCTTGAAATCGCTCCGAACAGCAAAATTGGGCCAAGATTCGATTTCTTGATTTTCTTGAAAACAAGAAAGTGAATCTTGATTTTCTTGATTTGAGCCCATCACCTTCTTAAGCTTGGGTTGGGCCTTTGTGACTCGTATCATTCCCCCCTTCCTCAAAAGATTCGTCCTCGAATCTAAAAATCAAATGAACTCGACTTTCCTCGATCGAACGGGACTAATGGCAATTGAGTCCACTGAAAAGAATAGCCATGAAATAGTAAATAGCAACACAAACAAGCTTGTAGTCCAATTATAAGCATAATAGAACAGGTATAACGCATGTGAATGGATAGATTTAGATTACCATGCATTAATCGACGGTCTATAGATTCACTCACACATGCATTATCAAAAACAAGAATCTTTTTATCAACCATCAAAATAGATTTATCATCAATAAATAAAATAGGACAGTCAAGCACGTTTCGATCTAAGTGTTCATCAACACGATCTTTGTCGCTATCCGAGGAGTACAAAAGTGTTTCAAAGGTTTCAAGCATCTTACCTTGATAAGCAAAAGAATAATGGTCGATTTTACCTTTTTCATTTAAAATAAACCTTCGCTCATCGGGGGCATAGTGTAGTCGAATCTTCGTTGTTGAGTTAACCTTTGTCAAATGGAACTCAAACTTCATGTACAACCATATAAACTGTTTAAGGCACGAATATAAATTGAAAACAAATTTGGAAAATTTCGTTACCTTATTCTCCAAAACAGATTTGGACAAATTCGAGGATTTTACACAAGGTAAATCAGAGAATAACAAATCACGCTTCTTTTCATAATGACTTTATCAACCACAATCGAAGAGTAACAATTAATCGGATCAAAATGAGGGGATCTTTTAAGAACTAAGTCACCAAAAGTTTTATTAATAATTTTCAAATCTGCACTGGACTCAGTTTCTAAAATTTCCTTACCTCGCTTACCTTCGGGATCATGTAGTGTGATTTCATCTTTGCCTAAGTTGATCGTATGAAAGCGTCTTTCATTTGAGAGGTATTGAAGTTGAAAGTTATCTTTCGATCTTTCGGGAACCTGAAAAGTAGCAACACAAGAAAAATTCATATATTGGTTAGTGGAAACATTCCTCACTACCCTTTCCACGTCTTTTTCTTTTGTTTCTTTTTCTAACTCATTTTCTCTTCTTTCTTCAACTTCTTTTTCAATTTTCTTTTATGTTTCACATTCCTTTTTACTCTCAATCTCTTTTTGCTCTTTTTCATTCTCTTTTTCTTTTTCCTCACTTGTTTTAACAGAATTTCTCAGTTTGATTTGGTCCTCATGGACTTGTTCCGGAGTGAGCGGCACTAAGGTGAGTTTCTTTCCTTGATGCTTGAAAGAATACCTATTGGTACGACCATTGTGAGTGACTTTTCGATCCAGTTGCCATGGTTCTCCTAGCAACAAATGGCAGGCTTGAATAGGCATTACGTCGTACACAACTTCGTCTTGATACTTACCGATAGAAAAGGTGATGCGCACTTGTTGAGTGACCCTAAATTGGCCTTTGTTGCTAAGCTCTTGTAGTTGATAAGGTTGTGGATGCTTGGTAGTGGTTAAGCAAAGCTTTTCCACCATCGTCGTGCTGGCTACGTTCGTGCAACTTTCACCATCAATAATTACTCTACAAAGCTTCCCTTGTACATGGCAGCGAGTATGAAAGAGATGTTCTCGTTGCTGCTCACTCTTTGGTTTTGCCAAAGAAGGTTGCCCACGATCATGAAAATCATCATCCATTCTAGGGACACGTCGAGGGTCGCGCCTATGGGGCTGGTTATCCCTATCTTCCTTGATTGGATATCGATATTGAGGTTCTTAATTCAATCGCACCTCATTGATGGTAGCAGTCAAAGCTCGAAGAGCAGCAGCCTGTTCATCCAACTGTTGTTGGAATTTTTTAAATATGTCACCATTATTATCACCTGTAGACATTTTTTTTAAAACCTGCAAAACACTCAACACTCAAAAATAAAAGTTATCAAACCTCACCGTTAATCACTCAAAAAGAAAAAATCAAATTCTCAATGAGGTCGAATTCAATCTTGTGAGTTCTTTATCAGAGTTTATATCAACCAATTAGAGAGTGTGAACCAAACTACCAAAGAATCCTAATTTGCACTAGGATGCCAAAAACTGACGAGACACCAATTGATTCGTGTTGCACCGAGGAAGAAGTTGTGCACACGTTTAAATCCTACTAACACAAGAAACAAGAAGGTGTTAGATAACGTAAAGGAAGAATAAAGGTAAACAAATGAAAACCTACAGCTAAGAATCAATAAAAATTGCTGAAAACAGAAAACCCGAAAAACTGCGGAGTAACTTGACAACTTCGTTCGAGGTGTTCCCGATCTCCAAAAATCACGAAACTAAATCTGGAGTGTCCTTATATATTGAATTTTTGATCTAGAAATTTTGGGCACCAAATTCAATCCGCTGAATCTTTTTTTAAATTTTTATTGAATTTCGTATTTTTTGATTTTTTTGACTTTTTTGACTGATTTTTTTGCGGAAATAATTTTTTTATATTCAATCACAGTGCCAAAAACATGTATGTAAAATTTCAGATCAATCGGACAACGTTTACTCAAATGAATTTTTTTTGAACAATTTTTCTGGGTAAAACTGCTGTTTATGCTTTAAAAAATAGAGATCAGTTTAGAAATCAACCAAGAACACCCAAAACGCCCAAAATCTGATACCAAATGATAAAGGAATGTGCGCGGACCAAGATCGAGTTGCCAAGTCACGAGAAACTCCTACGAAAGATCCTAGACGAACAGATCTGAAATCAAAAACAAATATTAAGATTAAATCGAATTAGATTTGAATTTAAAATTCCCAAATTCAATTAAAAGAGCAGCAAGAAGAAAAGAAATAGAATCGATGAATCAAACGAAATTGAGAAGAAAGAAAAGATGCGAATCTGCCAAGGAATTGATTCGGCCAAGAGTGCCCAATTTCCAGCAATCAATTAATTCCCAAATTGAAAGAAATCCAATCGGCCAAACCCTAGGAATTGGGGATTTTTGGGTTCGAATGGGTGCTGCCAATAGGAGAACAACTTAAACGATGAGATCTTGAGTTTAATCAATGCTGGAAAACAAACAAGAATAGCAAAATATTAGATGAGAAATCGGCACAAGTATAAGCAAAGAAAAGTAAAGAAAGAAATCGAAAACAACAAGAATTAAAGGATAAGTCCTAAAGATCCTTGAAATCCCGAAAGATTTCACAAATCTCTTCAAACGGCTCTAATCTCCCCTCCAAAGAATATCGATGGCAAGAAGAAGGTTGAAGATGGCTCCCACAATCAAAAGATTGTTAAAACAACTTCTAAAGAAAACTCAAGAGAGAATTCTTGGAGAAAACCCCAAAGAAAATTCTGCACTCAACAAATCTGAAATTTGATAGAAAAAATAATAATAAGATGTTTTTACAAAGGGTGGCTGGCCAATGCTTATATAGGCCTCCAACAAATCCTAATCTCACAAGTAACTAATAAAAAATTAAACCTAATTAATAAAATAACAAGGTAAATTCGGCCATGCACTTATATGGGCTGTTCTGGGCCGAATTTTACATGTAATGCTCCTAAAGATTGAAAAATTAAATTAAACAAGTAAGATGTTTACAAATTGGGCCCTTTGACATTTTGGCCTGATTTTCAACTAAGTATGAAGAAATTTCTTGATTGGGCTGGATTTTGGTTATTGGGCCTCGCCTTCAAGAATTTGGGCTTGTGATCCATCTCCTACCGAAATTGGGTCGTTGACACTCGTAATGGAGATCCAACGCGCTTTGGCTGCAAGATTCGGTTTCTTGGACCAAGATTTCCAAGATTTGAAATCTTGATTTTCTTGATTCTTGAAATCGCTCCGAACAGCAAAATTGGGCCAAGATTCGATTTCTTGATTTTCTTGAAAACAAGAAAGTGAATCTTGATTTTCTTGATTTGAGCCCATCACCTTCTTAAGCTTGGGTTCGGCCTTTGTGACTCGTATCACCTTAGTTTTCAGTAAGACTTTGCTTGTTGAGTCTACTGAGTTTGTGATTAGAGTATCGAACCCCTTGGGCTGGTGTGTTATGGTTGATAAAGTGTGTAAGAATTGTCCTTTGATGATTCGAGATTTATGATTTTCGGCTGATTTGATGTTTTTTCCATTTGAAAAATTCGATATAATCTTGAGTATGGACTGGTTGACTTTGCACGATGCTATCGTAAATTGCAAAAAAAAGACTATTGATTTATGGTGCTAGAATGATGAGATTATTCGGATTGAATCTAATGATCTGAATGGTTTACCGGCAGTGATATCTTCGATGTTAGCTCAAAAGTATGTGAGAAAGGGTTGTGAAGCTTACTTTACATATGTGCTTGATAGTAAAATGGCCAAAAGAAAGATCGAATCAGTACCAATTGTGTGCGAGTATCCGGATGTGTTTCGTGAAGAATTGTTAGGTTTGTCACCTATCCGAGATTTAGAGTTTGGTATTGAGTTAGCGGCAGGGATGACTCCGATATCAATTGCTCCATACAGAATGGCACCTACTGAACTAAAATAATTGAAAGCTGAGTTGCAAGAATTGATAGATAGAGGTTTCGCGCGACTGAGTTTCTCTCCCTGGGGTGCACCAATTTTATTTGTGAAAAAAGAAAGACGGAACTATGAAAATGTGTATTGACTATAGCCAACTCAATAAGGTGACTATAAAGAATAAATATCTATTGCCACAGATTGATGACCTATTCGATCAGTTGAAAGGGGCAATAGTGTTTTCAAAGATAGATTTGAGATCTGGCTACTATTAGTTGCGAGTTAAAGACTCCAATGTACCAAAGGCTGCTTTCTAAACGAGGTATGGACACTATGATTTTTTGGTTATGCCTTTCGGACTCACTAATGCACCTGGTATTTTCATGGATTTGATGAATCGGATCTTCAGATAGTATTTGGATTGATTTGTGGTTGTGTTCATAGATGACATATTGATCTATTCCTGAGATGAAATCGAGCATGCCGAACATCTTAGACTTGTGTTACAGACTTTGCGAGATAAATAGTTGTATGCAATGTTCAGTAAATGCGAGTTCTGGTTACGCAAAGTTAGTTTTCTAGGTCATATTGTATCAGCATTGGGTATTCGGGTTGATCCGAGTAAAATTTCAGCTATACTTGATTGGAAACCTCCAAGAAATGTTTCTGAAGTTCAAAGTTTTCTAGGACTTGTTGATTACTATAGACGGTTCATGAAAGGTTTCTCTATTTTTGCAACCCCGATGACGAAGCTATTACAGAAAAATGTTAAGTTCGAGTGGTCAGAAAAGTGCCAGAAAAGTTTTGATCAGTTGAAAACCTTTTGACCGAAGCTCCAGTGCTAGTTCAGCCAGAATCGGGTAAAGAATTTGTTATCTATAGTGATGCATCTTTAAATAGTTTGGGTTGTGTTTTGATGCAGGTAGGCAAATTTGTAGCTTATGCCTCGATACAATTAAAGCCGCATGAAAGGAACTATCCGACACACGACCTAGAATTGGTAGCTATTGTGTTTACATTGAAGATATGGCGTCACTATCCGTTTGGTGAGAAATGTCATGTTTATTCTGATCACAAAAGCTTGAAATATTTGATGACTCAGAAAGATCTAAATTTTAGATAATGCCAATGGTTAAAGCTGTTAAAAGACTGCAAGCTTGTGATTGACTACCATCCGGGAAAGGCTAATGTTGTTGCTGATGCTCTATGACTGTTTGCTTTGTGTGCAATGAATGCGCATATGGCTATGCCTGATGATGGTTCGATAATAGTTGAATTAAAGCAAGACTGTTATTTACTCAACAAATTTGTGATACTTAGAAGGTTGATGATGATTTATTAGCAAAACCGGTCCAATGTGATTCGAATGTTGATTCAGAGTTTTGAGTTGATGCTGAAGGTTGTTTGAGGTTCAGAAACATAATATGTGTTTCGAGAAATCTAGAGTTAATTCAGATGATTTTGAACGAAGCTCACAGCGGTCGGTTATCTGTTCACCCAGGTAGTACGAAATGTATAATGATATGAAACAGCTTTATTGGTGGCATGGCATAAAACGAGACATATCTGACATTTTTTTGAAATGTTTAATTTGTCAACAAGTAAAAGCCAAGAATCAGGTACCTTCTAGATTGCTTTAACCGATTATGATACCTGAGTGGAAATGAGACAGAGTCACGATGGATTTTGTATCTAGTTTACCGTTGACACTGGGTAAGAAAGATGCAATCTGGGTTATTGTGGATAGATTGACTAAATCGGCTCATTTTTTCCTGTTCGCACAGATTATGTTTCTCAGATTGTGAGATTACATGAAATACCTATTTCTATAGTTTCAGATAGAGATCTGAGGTTTACATCACAGTTTTGGAAGAAACTGCAAGATGCTCTAGGTATAAAATTACATTTCAGCACTGATTTCCATCCGCAAACAGATGGTCAGTACGAACGAGTCATTCAGATACTTGAGGATATGTTAAGATGTTGCATTCTTGAGTTCGACGTGGGAACGATACCTACCTTTGATTGAATTTGCATACAATAATAGCTTTCAATCAAGTATTACAATGGCACCTTACGAGGCTTCGTACGGCTGTAAATGTCGTACCATTATATTAGATTGAGCTTAGTGAAAACAAGATACACAGGCTCGATTTGATTAGAGAGACTGAACAAAAAGTAAAAGTGACCCATGAAAGTATGAAAACAGCGTCAGATCGTCAGAAATCATATGCGGACTTGAAACAAAAAGATATAGAATTTTAGATTGGGGAAAAAGTATTCTTGAAAGTCTCACCATGGAAGAAGATACTCAGATTCGGTCGTAAAGGCAAATTGAGTTTGAGATTTATTGGGTCGTATGAGATTATAAAGCGTATCGAGCCGATCGCTTATAGACTGTTGTTGCCACCTGATTTAGAAAAGATCCATAATGTATTCCATGTTTCAATGCTACGTAGATATCGATCTGATCCCTCACATGTGGTTAGTTCGTCAGAGATTGAGATTAAGTTTGATATGACATATGAGGAAGAACCGATTCGTATACTGGCTCGCAAAGTTAAAGAATTGCGAAATAAGAAAATTCTATTAGTGAAAGTACTATGGCATAAACACGAAGTTGAAGAAGCAATGTGGGAGACAGAGGATGCAATGAAAGAACATTATCTGAACCTATTCACCAGTAAGATTTTTGGGGACGAAAATCCTTAAGGGGGAGAGTTGTAATAGTCCGATTTAGACCCTATTCAGAACAATAGTTTAAGACCACGAAGTCAAGTCAGAAAAACATTTTAAAATTATTTTCTATGTTTGTTCTGTGTCGAATTTATATCTATGAAATTTTTGTGATTTAATTTTGTCGTTTGAGTGCCCAATTTAATAAAAGGGCTTAATCGCGTAAAATGAAAATTTGATGGTTAATTGTAAAAGGGCCGAATGAATGTGTCTTTATAAGTGGAGGTATTTAAAATGCAATTTGACCATAAGATTATGTAGTGGACGGCTATAACCATGAATTATAAAGGTTTAAAATTTTATAATAAGGTTAAATAAGTAAGATGATTAAAATGTAATAATAATATAAAACATAAAATAAAACATAAGTGCTCATACTCTTTGCATGACCGAAACTAAAGAAAAGAAAAATAAAATAAAAAGTTTGAGGTTCGGCCCTTTGTTAAGCTCAATCAAGGTATGTAACTAGCTCGATTTTTGATATTTTTTTACGTTTTTGAGATTGTTGCAGTCATGTTTGAATTTCTGATTTTGATGAATATTTTGAGTTATGCCATTGATGAATATTTGAGTTTTGTGATGTTATTTGATGAATTATGAAAGATATTTTTGGATTGATATGTTTTGTATTGAAATTTTTTATGATTTTGAGTTATTAAGGCTAAATTGCAAAAATAATAAATTGAGGGACTAAAATGTGAAATAAATGAAATGTATGGACTTGTGTGAACATAGTAGTATTCAACCTAAGCATGGTATGTGCAAATTTTGCATGTTTTTGTTTTGTACAACTTGGACTAAATTGTAAAAAGTGTAAAATGTCAAGGGTAAAATTGTAATTTGCCCATTTATGTGTTATTGGACTAAATTGAGTGGAAATATGTTTGAATGAGTTTAATTTGAATATGTTTAGATCAAGAACCAAAGAAATCAAATTTGGATCAGGGGAAAACTAAAGTTGTCGATTAGCCCGTTTCGTTCCGATTTTCATCGTCTGAGGTAAGTTTATAAGCAAATAAATGATGTTAATTTTGAATATATATAAGTTTTAAATGCTGAATCAAATTTTATGATTATATATACATAATTATTGAATGTGTATATGCTTGCTAATTAAGTTTACGAGTTCGATTCGACCGAGTTACAGCGTCTAAAAGCCTCGTACAAACCTTAGGAATAGCTAGGATACGTGTGTCATGACATAGGATTTTCGATATGTATTCTTGTGTAAGAACACGTCCGGGACGTTGGCATCAATACATGTGGTTACCAGTAAGACCATGTCTAGAACATCGGCATTGTATTTGATTCGTGTAAGACCCTGTCTGGGACAGTGGCATCGATATGAGATAGCATGTAAGACCACATCTGGGACGTTGGCATTGTACGTTATATGTGATTATCCGAGTATCGTATTCAATTCCCAATGGTTCAACGAGTAATGATAGTTGTGATTGAAAGTGTAAAACGAGCTGAAGTGATCAGGTATGTGATAGTTTATTTACCTATTTGAAATAAGGTAAGTAGGTTACTTGACATGTGTTGTAAATCATGTATAATTTAAATGAAAAATGTATGTGCATATGTAAAGTGTATTCGACCTTTTGATTAAATCATGTGAATATTTATGAAATGATTCATGGATATATGTATGTGGGCTTATGTATGTTTGGTTATATAATGGTACTATGGTTTTGAAATTGAATATTACATTGATAATAGATACATGTATAATCGGTCATGAATAAGTTTATATATGAAAGAATATGTTATTCATGAAACTATAAGCTTGTGATTTAATGTGAATATGATAGTATAATTTGTTTTGGTTTAAATGAGTTGATTATGTCAATTAATTGTTTATTTGCTTATAACTTACTAAGCTATGATAGCTTACTGTGTGTATGTTTATGTTTGTCTCTGTTTTATAGATTTCGGAGATTAGTTACGAGCTCAGTGATCATCAGCAATGTCCATCACACTATCGACTGTTTTTGGTATTTGATAAGTTTAAACTTGAACCTATGGCATGTATAAGCTAGGTTATACTTTGTTAAGATTGAAATTGTATATAAGCCATGTGAAAATGGCTGATATGTTATGTGAGTATATGAAACTTTAGTCAAGATTATACATGTGTTATGTGTATTGAAATTGGTTGGTGATTATAGATATGTGTGTTTGGTTGATTCGGCTAAGGTTCATATATAGATAATGTAACACCCCAAATCTTGAGTGATTAAATTTGTATGTTATGTTGCATGTTGGCTTGCTTGCATTAATGGTTAGGTGTCCTGAGAAGTGTGGGAAGTCCTAGGTTCAAGCCTTGGCTTTAGCAAAAATTTTGTTTTAATTGAATAAAACCTTTGCTGCTAGATATTGGGTTCTTAAATAATTGTGGGGAAATCAAGTCTTGAAAAGCCTGCTAGTCCAGGGGGTATTGGCGTGTTACTACTACTAATAGGTCTTGAGTTCAAGTCCTGTTGTGCACAAGGGGTGTTTATTTTGTTGCTGTGCTGTGTAGGAATTTGAGTAGTAGTAGAACTCTGAAGCTGTTGGACGGTTGGAGTGTTTGAGTGGGAGGGGAGTGTGCGGCCGAATTTTAGGAAGAGTTTTAAAGGGATTTGAATTGGTCAGTTGAGGGGTTAGAGGAGAGATTTGGAGAGAGATTTGAGGTGTGGATCAAGGAGTATGGGAATGGAAGTAGTTTGCCGAAAGTGGGATTTCCTTTAAGGTCAATTCGGTCTTAGGCATTTGGTACCAAAATTGCCTAGCATTGTTGTCTTTTGCGATAGCTTCTCGCCTTTTGTTTTCTTCGCTCATTAGTTTTGTTGCTTGTTTGACAGCTGAATCCTAGTGGTGACCATTCAGGTATTCTGGTGTTACGTTTTGGCACTCTCTTTTTGACCAAACGCTCTGTTCCTCCCTCTACAACCCATTGTCGAATACTATTGTTCCTTTTTTCTCTCCCCAAATCAGTTCACTTTAGCCGAACCTTTTCTCTTCCTTTCTTCTTCCCCTCATTCGAGTCTTCTGCATTAACTGATCCCCACTCCTTTCCATACTGTAACCTTAACTGATTGTTCATGCTCTTTTCCTTCTCTTCATCTTTGTATTGTAGCCGAATACCCTGTTCTCTCCTTCTATACTTTCGGTTCTGGACTATTGATGTTCGATTAATCAGGTGTAAGGGTACGTGGTTATTCTTTCTCTCTCTCTTCTGTCGCACTAATATCTCTCTGTGCTACCGTTGTCTGAAACGTACAAGTGTTCCATTTTGCCTCTATCAATTGAGTACTTCTGGCTCTTGTGGGTTTAGCCCGAATATTCTTCCTTCTAGTCTGGGAAATACAGTTTCAGTAAGTGATTGTTCAGTTAGTTCAAATTATTCTGTTGTTGGATGGTTGATAAGGTTTATTGGTGTGTAGGAAACCTTAAGTCCTTGTGATTAGATCTTTTGCAACGGTTCTAGGGTGACCGATCAAAGCCAATGATAGGTAAATTCTTGAGCAAGTATTGGTTAGGGTTTTTTGCAATTTGTTGGATGAGTGTTTGACCAGAGATCTGATTGTGATAGGTTTGGAATACTTATGGGCCAGTAGCGCATTTTTGCAATCAGGTGTGTAATCACACTGCAACAATTGTTAATTGGCATAAGCCAAAAAATATGACTTTTGATGCTACACGAGCGTGCACTCGCTCGTGTGGTAATCCAAATGTGTAAAATGCAGGTGTTAGATCGTAGAGACCTCCATGAGCATTTTTATGGGCTTAGGCCGTATTGGGCCACGTTGGGCCAAAATGGGTCGTGTGGGCCCCACAGACTCGTGGGCTCCACACGGACGTGTGGAGAATATTGGGCCAGGCTGTGTTGTTCACATGGCCAAGGTCATTTTTGGGCTTTACAGGCTACACGGGTGTGTAGGCCCACATGGACTGTGTTATGGGCTTTGGGCCCATTTTCACTGTTTGATTGTTAAGGTTGCACGAGTCACCCAAGATGACTGTGGACCTACTATTGGGTTGGTAAGTACACTTAGACCCCATACTAATGAAATGATCGTTATACCCCTATGAGGTAAAATGATTGATATACCCCTAGGTTATGTATGACTATATTTGAGCATGACATTCTACATACACGTATGATATTATGACATGACATGTTGTATGGGGGTAGGTTGATATATTTGGAGGAAGTGTACTGTACTGGCAGCTTTACTGCAAATATTGTTTAGTGCAGCAACCGGTGCTATATTTTGGAGTGTAGGGTTGGGTGGATCAATTTTATCCCCACATGGAGTGCAGGGCTGTTTGATACTAATAAATTATCTTGAAATCAATTCTCCTATGAGCACATTATACGTACCTTAACATGCAAAGTATATAAATATTACTTTTCTACAATGATTACCACGGATATTCATTATTGTAGTCTTACTTAACTTACTGGCTTTGTCCCGGTCGAGTCTTAGAACTTGAAACACATTTATAACACAAGTTCACGGTTCTTTACCTCGTATACCATTCTAGCACGTGGCTTGCGGACTTCAAGTCCGGATATATTTCTAGCATATAGCCTGCGGACCTCATGTCCGGATATATTCCCAGCATATAGCCTGCGGACTTCATGTCCGGATATATTTCCAGCATATAGCCTACGGACCTCATGTCTAGATATATTTCCAGCATATAGCCTGCGGACCTCATGTCCGGATATATTTCAAATACCATGCATACTTAATCATAGTTTAGCACATTTCATTCAACCTATCACTTTAGTAATCATTTAATATGTTCGGATATAAACTCGATATGCACATCATCATTCACATTTCAGCTCAAAAGTTATACTTAATATCACACATTCATTTCACTATTCCAGCTTAAACTCAGAGTGACCATCACTATAAGTCATATACATGCATTATTTAATAAACAACTTTATTCCAGTGTAAACCAAAGTTCGCGATTCACCTATTATACTCTTATAAAGCATCATCAATTATGTATACTAGAGGAGACTACTCAAAACTTACCTTGGTATATTCGAACGGTTGTAGATTGGCTACTCTATTGCTTCCTCTTTTCCCCTATCCAACTTTGATCCTCCTTGCTCTTGAGCTTAATAAATGCAAATAGATTTGTTTAATATCTTAACCAATATTGTTTACTTATTATTCACATTCGGCAATCACATAACAAATTCAATATGTATTATAATTTATAAATTTGCCATGATTCAAGTTTCATACTTATTTATAACCGAAAATTGCAAGAACTTATCAAGCCACGATAGTCATTTATAACTCAACTCAAAATGATCATAAAACCCTAATAACCGATCATTCAACTTATACTAGTTTCGCATACACAAGCAAAACTTACATAGTTTATCTTGTTTTCTTATACACTAGTTTAACCACTACGATTATTACCAAATAAATCACATAAAAATAACACTACCCATTTACATATACATCAACTATCAAATTCTCACTCCTAAGCTAATACCGAATGCTTATATAAGCCCTAAGTCATCTTTACACATTCATCAACTTTCCAATTCAACTTAATACCAAAAATTAATGTCATTTAAATAGCCAACACCAAAACATTTGTTCAAAAGGACCTAACCGAACACCTCACTTAGTTAAAAGTTCCACACAAAACACTAATAGCCAACTCAATTTCATCCTTAATATCTCTTATAACAAAGTTTATCAAAATTCAATAAGAAATACATTAAATCCCATGACGAATTTGCAATTCACCATAATAACCACTTGCCATAAAATAATTAAGCCACAATCATTTAATTTACCTAGCTTAGACTTAGATTAATAATTATCTAAATTATTTAAAACATTCAACACAAACTCTTCTTTAATTAAGCAGATATTCGACAAGGAAAATGGTAATTTAGCAAACCTTAGTTTAACATATAATTTGTTTATAACACATTTTAAGCATTCTTTTCATTCCATCAACTCAAAACACATACATTACTCAAATATAACCAAGTTCATATTCGGCAATAACATCCAACATGATAGCCGATTCTTCCCACTTCGCATCTAATGCATACATATGATCATTTGTTTGGCTCAAACACCCGTCCACCATGATTCATCCAAATTAACATGAAACAACAACCATATTCTTTATTGACTACTATGGCCGAAAGCTCTATTCATTCCCAAAATCAAAAATTTAACATGGGTCAAATAAAGAACTTGGTAACTAACTCAAAATTAACTAAAATTTAAAGAATTAACATAAACTTCTTACCTTAATTTAAGCCTAGGATGACCGAATGGTGTTTCTCCCCTATTCTTCCTTCACATTCGGCTTAGAAGAAACAAAGATGAACACTTTGTTGTCTTCACCCATTTTCCCCTTTTTCAATTATTATTATTCTATAATATAAAGCCATTTAATTAAAATAATGCTAATAGAGAATTCTTATATTATATATTAACTAGTAACATGGCCGGCCACTATCTAAAATGGGTAATTTGACATGCAAAACCCTTCTTTTCCATACACTTATTAATAGACCATTATAAAATTAACCTATCACATTTCAAAAGTGTCTCACATGAGTCCTATTTAATAAATTCACATACAAATGACCAAATCAAAGCATGAAACTTTCACACATGCATTTACTCACATCAAAAACATAGAATATAACATTTAATTATTTTTATAACTCAGTTTTGTTGTCCCGAAACCACTTTTCGACTAGGGTCAAATCAGGGCTGTCACAAAAGATCCTCACTTCACGTCTCGATTTTGGAAAAAGTTACATGAGGCTTTGGGTACAAGGTTGGATTCAGTACGGCATTCCACCCTCAGACGGATGGCCAGTCAGAGAGGGTGATTCAGATACTGGAGGAGATGTTAAGGGTTGTGTGATAGACTTCTGAGGCAGTTGGGAAAACTGCTTGCCGTTAGTAGAGCTGCATATAACAATAGCTATCAGTCTAGAATATAGATGGCACCTTACAAGGCACTATATGGTCGTAGGTGTCGTACTCTTATGTGTTGGACTAAGTTGGGTAAGCGGCATGTTCTAGGCCCTGAATTAATTTTTGATACTGAGGATAAAGTTTGACTAACTTGGGATCGACTGAAGGCAGCATCAGATAGACAGAATTCGTATGCGAATCTTAAATGTAAGGAGATTGAATATTCTGTGGGAAACTTAGTTTTTCTTAATGTCTCGCCATGGAAGAAAGTTTTGAGGTTTGGACGGAAGGGGAAGCTAAGCCCTAGGTTCATTAGGCCTTACCGCATACTGAAACGTTGCCTATCAACTTGAGTTACCTCCAAAGCTGGCCCAGATTCATGAAGTCTTTCATGTCTTTATGCTGAGGCGATATCGTTCTAATCCTGTTCACATCGTCTCGACTGAGGAGATTGAGGTTAGGCCAGATCTGACCTTTGAGGAAGAGCTGGTTTAGATTTTAGACCGTGATGTGAAGGGTCTGAGGAGGAAGTCTATTCCACTGGTTAAGGTACAATGGCATAATCACAATTCTGAGGAAGCCATGTGGGAACACAAGGAGATTATGCGACAACAATACCCTCATCTGTTTTCATCAGGTAAATTTCAAGGTCGAAATTTCTTTTAGAGGGTAGAGTCATAATGCCCCAAATCTTAAGTGATTAGATTTGTATGTTATGTTGCATGTTGGCTTACTTGCGTTAATGGTTAGGTGTCCTAAGAAGTGTGGGAAGTCCTGGGTTCAAGCCTTGGCTTTAGCAAAAATTTTATTTTAATTGAATAAAACCCTTGCTGCTAGATAGTGGGTTCTTAAATAATTATGGGGAAATCAAGTCATGAAATGCCTGCTGGTCCAGGGGGTAGTGACGTGTTACTGCTACTAGTAGGTCTTGAGTTCGAGTCCTGTTGTGCACAAGGGGTGTTTATTTTGTTACTGTGCCGTGTAGGAATTTGAGTAGCAGTAGAACTCTGAAGCTGTTGGACAATTGGAGTGTTTGAGGGGGAGGGGAATGTGTGGCCAAATTTTAGGAAGAGTTTAAAAGGTATTTGAATTGGTCAGTTGAGGGGTTAGAGGAGAGATTTGGAGAGAGATTTGAGGTGTGGATAAGGAGTAGGGGAATGGAAGTAGTTTGTCGAAAGTGGGATTTCCTTTAGGCCAATTCAGTCTTAGGCATTTGGTGCCAAAATTGCCTAGTGTTGTTGTCTTTTACTGTAGCTTCTCCCCTTTTGGTTTTTTCGCTCATTAGTTTTGTTGCTTGTTTAACAGCTGAATCCTAGTGGTGACCATTCAAGTATTCTGGTGTTACGTTTTGGGGCTCTCTTTTTGACCAAACGCTCTGTTCCTCCCTCTACAACCCATTGTCGAATACTATTGTTTCTTTTTCCTCTCCCCAAATCGGTTCGCTTTAGCCAAACCTATTCTCTTCCTTTCTTCTTCCCCTCATTCGAGTCTTCTGCATTAACTATTCCCCACTCATTTCCATACTGTAACCTTGACCTATTGTTCTTGCTCTTTTCCTGCTCTTCATCTTTGTATTGTAGCTGAATATCCTGTTCTCTCCTTCTATACTTTCGATTCCGGACTCTTGATGTTTGATTAATCAAGTGTGAGGGTACATAGTTATTCGTTCTCTCTCTCTCTCTCTCTCTCTCTCTCTCTCTTCTGTCGCACTTATGGTTCATCTAATATCTCCATGCGCTGCCGTTGTTTGAAAGATACAAGTGTTCCATTTTACTTCTATCAATTGAGTACTTCCGGCTCTTGTGGGTGTAGGCTGAATATTCTTCCTTCTAGTCTGGGCAATACGTTTTCAGTAAGTGATTGTTCAGCTAGTTCAAACTGTTCTGTTGTTGGATGGTTGATAAGGTTTATTGGTGTGCAGGAAACCTCTAAGGCCTTGTGATTAGATCTTTTGCAATTCTAGGGTGACCGATCAAAGCCAGTGATAGGTAAATTCTTGAGCAAGTGTTGGTTAGAGTTCTTTGCAATTTGTTGGATGAGTGTTTGACCGGAGATCTGATTGTGATAGGTTTGGAATACTCATGGGCCAGCAGTGCATTTTTCCAATTAGGTGTGTAATCACATTGCAACAATTGTTAATCGGCATAAGTCAAAAAATATGACTTTGACGCTACACGAGCGTGCACTTACTCGTGTGCCAATTCCAAGTCATGTATTGGATAGTTCTTTTCATGCTGCTTTAACTGTTTCGAGGCATAAGCTATGACTTTGCCTTCCTACATCAAAACACAGCCCAAACCATTTAAAGATGCATCACTATAAATAACAAATTCTTTACTCGATTCTGGCTAAACCAGCACTGGAGCTTCGGTCAAAAGGGCTTTCAACTGATCAAAAATTTTCTGGCACTTTTCTGACCATTCAAACTTAACATCTTTCTGCAATAGCTTCGTCATCGGGGCTGCAATCATAGAGAAACCTTTCACAAACTGTCTATAATAACCGGCAAGTCCCAGAAAACTTTAGACTTCAGAAAAATTTCTCGGAGGTTTCCAATCAAGTATAGCTGAAATTTTACTTGGATCAACCCAAATACCTGATGCTGATACAACATGGCCCAGAAAATTGACTTCGCTTATCCAAAACTCACATTTACTGAACTTTGCATACAACTGTTTATCTCATAAAATTTGTAGCACAAGTCTTAAATGTTCGGCATGTTCTGTTTCATCACGAGAGCAGATAAAAATGTCATCTATAAATACAACCACAAACCGATCCAGATACTGTATAAAGATTCGATTCATCAAATCCATGAAAATAGCAGGTGCATTAGTAAGTCAGAAAGGTAAAACCAAAAACTCATAGTGTCCTTACCTCGTTCGGAAAGCAGTCTTTAGCACATCGGAGTCTTTAACTCGCAACTGATAGTAGCCTAATCTCAAATCTATCTTCGAAAACACTGTAGTCCCTTTCAGTTGATCAAACAAATCATCAATCTGTGGCAATGGATACTTATTCTTTATAGCCACCTTATTGAGCTGTCTATAGTCGATACACATTCTCATAGTTTCATCTTTCTTTTTCACAAATAAAACTGGTGCACCCCAGGGGGAGAAACTCGGTCGCACAAAACATCTATTTGTCAACTCTTGCAACTAATTTTTTAATTCTTTTAATTTAGTAGGTGCCATTCTGTATGGAGCTATCGATATCGGAGTAGTCTCAGGTACTAACTCAATACCAAACTCTACCTCCCGAATAGGTGGCAAACTCGGTAATTCTTCAAGAAACACATCCGGATACTTGTACACAATAGGTACTAATTCAATGTTTCTTTCAGCCACTTTACTATCCAACACATAGGCAAAATAAGTTTCACAACCTTTTCTCACATACTTCTGAGCTAGCATCGAAGATATCACCACTGGAAGACCATTCAGATCATTAGATTCAACCTGAATAATCTCATCATTCAGGCACGTAAATCAATAGTCTTTCTTTTGTAGTTTACCACTGCATCATGCAAAGTCAACCAGTCCATACCCAGGATTATGTTAAACTCATCAAATGGCAACAACATCAAATCAGCCAGAAAGCACAAATCTCGGATCATCAAAGGACATTACACACTTTATCTACCATAACACACTGGCCTAAGGGGTTCCATACTCTACTCACAAACTCACTAGACTCTACAGGAAGAGTCTTATTGAATACTAAAGTCTCACACACATAAGAATGGGTCGAACCAAGATCAATCAATGCAATTACATTAGTATTATAGAGAGTGAATGTACCAGTAATAACATCTGGGGATGAAGCCTCCTCACGTGCGCGAATAGCATAGGCTCTGGCAGGTGCACGAGCCTCATACTGCTGTATCTTTAGTCTGTAACACCCCTTACCCGTATCCAACGTCAGAACAGGGTTCGAGGCATTACCAGACTTACATCAAAATATTCATAAAAACTAGGCCATAAAATTTCATCAAAATTAAAACTTTTTATACACATGCATGACATCCCTTATACGGGCCTATGAGGCCCAAAACATACATCGGGGGTGGTTCGGGACTAAACCAAGAACTTTGGAAACTTTTGGAAAACTTAAAAATTTCATCATGAAACAGGGTCACACGCTTGTGTGGCTCGGGACATGTCCGTGTCCTCAGCCCATGTAACTCTCTGCTTATGACATCATCACAATAATAAGGGCACATGGCCAAGGCACACGCCCGAGCCTTCAGGCCGTTTCCCTCACACAACTAAGACATGTGGCTATGTCACAGCCCATGTGGCCAATTCAAAACTAAAGTACATGATGCAGAGGACACACGACCCGTGTGGACAATTTTTAGGCTATTTTCCAAGCCAATTGCCACCCTCAATAACAAACTCACATGCTTACTTTTATTAACCATTAACATGGCACATTGGAACATTCAATCATCCACAAACAATACAAGATCATGGTAACCTCATATCATATTTTAAATACTTAAAACATCATGCTTAGTCAAGCTCAAATTTACTAATTCTCATGCATCAAAGTTTATAAGATTACTCCCATATCACACATTTAAGCTTTAGTTATCAACACATCATCTCATCTCAATTAAACCATCAAGCATTCACCACCAACAATATAACTCATTACATACACACAATCACAAGCCTCATCTCCATGACATAGGCACATGCATAATCATATAATCAACATAAGCTACCATTCATGGCTATACACAAATTGAACTATAACCATTATAGGCCAACACATTTGGCCACATTAGTAATGAAATAATTACAAAAGAAAAAGCCCTTATACATGCCATAGACTTAAGTATTTGAATACTTATACCCAAAATGGTAGCTTGATAGTATGATTGAATCTCTAGTGATCTCCAACCCGAGCTAGCTAAATAAACCTATAAGAGATGAAAAGGAAGGGGAGTAAGCTATAAAGCTTAGTAAGTTCATATGAAAATAATAAGCAATTTATTAACTTTCTTCTCAAGGTAATACAACCGTATTTGCATTTTTACTTATGTTTAGGTCAAGCTATTTTCACGAGTCACAGTAACTAATTTATTTATATCTGGTGCTAGGAACTTCAAATTAAGTTCCACTAATTTTCCTTGAAACTAGACTCACATATATTCTTACCATAAAATTTTAAGAATTTTTGGTTTAGCCAATAAAAACAGTTTATTCTTTAAAATCACCCCTGTTTCGCTGCCCGACAGCTTCAACCTTTCTTCACTAAAAATTAGTTATCTCATAGTATGGGACTTGGATAATGTTCCTGTCTATTTTTATTGAAAAAGACTCATCAAGAATTATATTCATATAAATTATAACTCTTAAATATTTTTTTACAATTTTTAATGATATTCTCAAATTAGAGCAGGGGATTTTGAAATCGTTCTGACTCTGTCTAACATAAATTCAAATATCTCATAATATGAAATTCTTTTGCTTACACCGTTCCTTTTATAAGAAAATAGGCTCAATAAGCTTCAATTCTATATTTTATGCAATCTCTAGCTCACTTTCTACTATTTTTGATGTATTTTCAAAATCGTACTACTGCTGCTATCCAAAACTGTTTTAGTAAGAAAATGAAAATAACTAAATTTACCACACCTTCCTTTCTTTCAATTAGAAATCCATACATTTATAAACATATAGCATTATTCACCAAATTAACACAACATCATTTCACAATGCTCATGGACTCACCATTCATGGATTTCATATTAAGTTGAGTTTCTGTACATACCTGTACCGATCCTTACCATTTCATACATATACATAATGTCGTTGCATCTTCGATGTCTCGTACAATATGTACCATAGTCGATACCTTGCATGCTAAGTGTTATTCTGGATGTTTCGTACACTAAGTGCCATCCTCGATACTTTGCACACTAAGTGCCATTTATATATATACATATAGCCAAAGCTATCTCAAATTGCACACCAAGTGCCACTTTTAGCCGAAGCTATTTCAAACCGCACACTAAGTGCCATTTTAGCCGATAAGTTGTTAATCATAACAATAATCACATATAGACAATTTATACAATATCAAGCATTAAAAGCATAAATTTAACAATGCTTAATACATACTAACTTACCTCGATCGTCAAAACATTGAAATGGATCAACTAGTCTGAAACTCTATTTTTCCCTCTATATAGACTCGTACAAGGCTTAACTTGATCAATTCAATCAAATTAAGCTATTTCAATTCATATTCCTTTCATTTTAACTCAATTTCATATTTTGGTAAAATTACTATTTTAGGCCTACACTTTTTACATTTTTACAAATTAGTCCCTAAGCTCGAAAAATGCAAATTTAGTCAATTTCATCGTAGCCCAAGCTATCCAAATTTCATACATGCTCATATCAGCCCATATTTTTCATTTATTCACACTTTTACCACACAATTGATTATATTTCACAATTTAGTCCAAAATTGACATTTTTGCTAAAATTCACTTAACAAAACTCAATAATCTACCATCAAAGATTTATTTTCTATCATTAAACATCAAGATACTCAAATATTCAACAATGGCATCATCCAAATACTTTAACAATTTTGAAATCAGAGGTATGGGCTAGCTAGAATACAATGCAACGATCTCAAAAACATAAAAATTATTAAAAATCGAGACGAAATGGACTTACATGCATGAACAACCATGGCCGAACCTTTAAAGATTTGAGAACATTATTTTCTTTCTCACATTCGGCTATTGATGAAGATGATAGCATGTAATTTGGCTTTTGTTTTATTTTATTTTATTATAATTACCAAATACCATATTTAACCTTAATATACATTAAGAATTTCCATTATACCAAGCCATGGAATTCCACTATCAACAATTATGGAATAATTACCACTTAAGGACTCCCACTATTTAATTCCATAGCTATTTAATATCTTTAACTTATAGAACACAACTTTTACGCTTTGCACGATTTAGTCATTTTTGCTTAATTAACTATCAAAACGATAAAATTTTTCAACGAAACTTTAATACCTTCTTATTGCCACTCCGTAAATATTTATAAAAATAATCACGAATCAGTTTATAGAAACAAGGTCTCAATACCTCATTTTCTAAACCCACTTGACCTTAAGGTCATACCACTTGAACTTAATAAATCGCTTATAAAACAAAAATCACAATATTAAAAACCTTTTTTAAACTCACAATTAACTCGTAAATATTAAATATAATATTTACAAACCTACTCATCGGATTTGGTGGCTTCGAAACCACTGTTTCGATTAACCCTAAAAATGGGCTGTTACATAGTCTCTCTTTGACTGCTACTCACATTACCCGTGTTTCTGGGTGGTCTACCTCAAGTTGCAGTATTACCCGATCTCGTATTCTGTAGTAGATTTTCTTCAACTAACTCTGGACATTCACAAATATAATGATCCATCGATCCACATTTAAAATAGGCCCAATCATGTAATCTGCAACTGCTGGGGTGTCGTTTACTGTAATATTTACACTCAGGATGATTTGATCTGACATTACCCACACTGGTTACTAAAGTAGCTCTCGAACTCACAGGTGGTCTATTCTGGTCCCGTCGAGAATAACCCGATGTAGCCTTAGAATGGCTAGAATCATCTCGAAACCTCTTTGGTGCTGGCTGAAATGACTTACTGAATGATCTCTTACGTGAATCTCTAGCTTCAAAGTCAGCTTTTCTTTTCTCTTTCCCGAGTTCTTCAGCTTCGTAGGCTTGCTCAACCAGTACTACGAACTCTTTTATCTCAAGTATGCCAACTAGCAGTTTAATGTCTTCGTTCAGCCCATCTTCAAATCTTTTACACATATAGCTTCGGTTGATAAACACTCTCGGGAATACCGACTAAGCCTCATAAATTTTCGCTCATACTCTGTCACGGTTATCCGACCCTATTTCAACTCCAAAATTTCTTTGTGCTCCTGGTCGATAAATCTCTGGCTAATATATTTCTTACGAAACTCAGTCTGAAAGAATTCCCAAATCACCTGCTCCCTCGGAACCACCGATACTAGAGTATTCCACCAGTGATATGCGGTGTCTCGAAGCAAAGATATAGCACATTTTAAACAGTCATTTGGAGAACAAGATAGTTCATCGAACACACGGATAGTATTATCTAGCTCAGCTCACTCAGCATCATCATCATCAATAGCTTTGAACTCTTCAGCCCCATGTTTTCTGATTTTATCAATGGGTGGCTTATGTAATCTCAGCGGGTCACTTACTTGTGGTATAACAGGTATCGAAGATGGATTAGTAGCGGGTGGAGGTTGTTGTGCAGTCGGGTTAGTCCTGATATACTGAGTAAACCAGTCATTCATCATTTGGTAAAAGGCTTGTTTAGCCTCTCCCTTTTGGTTACTTGAAGTTAGTCGAGAATCAACTGGCGCTGTCCTTTGCCCAGGAGCAGGTGCTACACTCTCGACATCATCAGCTACAGCTCTGTCGGGATCCATTTACTATATGAAAACACATTTTCAAATGTCAGAAGTCATCACACTATCACAGTATATAATATGGCATGTATAGCTAGACTCACACACGCTACGTTAGTCCTAGAATCGACTAAACCGTAGCTCTGATACCAATTAAATGTAACACCCCTAACCTGTATACGTCACCGAAATGGGGTTACAAGGCATTACCGTTCATAATACCATTCAGAATAGACTTTCATTACAAGATTAATCATCTAACTTTTTAAAAAAAAAACCAAACTAACATGTTTTGATATACCATTTATCTAATTAATCAAACTTCGGTTAACTCAATACAAATAAATAATCATAGAAATCAAATGCTTAACTTATAACTCAATACAATTCATTTCATATTCAAATCATATATGCAAACCTAACCTTTAAAGTATACGTATGGTTAATATATGAATTAATCTATCAACTTACAATTTACATGCACCAACTTTAATTAATAAATTCATACATCATTATATTTCATATAAATAACATATATCACAATATCCACTTCATTTATCAAATATTACCAAACCTTATAATATATATTGCTTAACCACAAATATTCCATTTCACAATTATAACACGAGCATACAAGCAAACATATAATGACCTATTTTAATCACATTGTCGAACCACAAATGTAGTATATTAATAAATCTAAATAACATATCCAACTTGTCTCTACTTGGCCAATGCATTACATTAATAGCTATGATTTATGCGCATATATATATACTCATACATTGTTATTGCAACCGAATTAAAACAACTAATATCCATTCAAATATATATATGCATATCATAATCATTTCACTTCAATACTAAGTCGAATTTAGTAAACCATTCTCAACTGCAAAACATATCATATAATACACTTAGACCAAAATAGGTCTTAAACACATTATAATATAGCCGAATACTCTTTAGTACCGATTCATGATATAAAATTTACCTTTCAAAGATAAATCATTAATCAACTATAGATATATATATATCCAAGACACATACCTTACAAATCATATGGAAAACATAACAAATTAAATCCAGCCATGTTCGGTTATTACAAAATATCCTTCATTACCAAATCATTTATAACATCTTAACTAGCATAATAACCGAATTCACATATATACTTTATCTTAGTAAGAACCACATCCAAATCAATCAAACATACCTATGTATATATTATGACCAGTTCATTCATATCACATCCAAAATCATTAACCAACTCCAATATCCAAACACAAATCACAAATACCATTCATCCATAGCACATAACATTATATCTAAAACAAACTCAAACCATAATCAAACATAACCGATTTCAAGCAAAGAAATTAAGCCATTTTCGCATGGCTTATATACATGTACTTTCAAAATAAACTAACTCCAAGGCTAGCCTACACATGCCATAATTCAAGTTCAATTTATTAAGTACCAAAATAGTAGATAGTGTGATGAACTTTGCTAACGATCCCTGAGCTCGTAACTTGGTCAAAACGAATTCATAAACATAGTTCCCAAGCATAATAACATTCGGCATTCACATATAAAATCTCATATAATTTAATTTCAGCTTATAAACTAATAAATAATTAGAATTAACAATATCTATTTGCTTATAAACTTATCTCAAACGATGTAAAACAGAACAGGACGACTAGTCGACAACTTTAGTTTTCCCCCGATCCAAATCTGATTTCTTTGGTTCTTGATCTAAACATATTCAAATTAAACTCATTCAAACATATTTTCATTCAATTTAGTCCAAAAGCACATAAACGGGTAAATTACCATTTTACGTTGACATTTTACACTTTTTCCAATTTAGTCCCTATTGCACAAAACACAAAATATGCAAAATCTCAACATATCCCTGTTAGGTCGAATGTTGCTAGTGTTCATACAAGTCCATATATTTCATTTATTTCACATTTTAGTCCCTTAAATTATTATTTTTGCTATTTAGTCTTAATTACTCAAAATCATCAAAAACTCCAATACAAAACATGTTAATCCAAAACATATATTTCATATTTCATCATCAAACAACAAAAATCACAAGCTTTCAACAATGGCATAACTCATAATATTCATCAAAATCAAAAAGTCAAGCATGGGTTGATACGAGCTCGTTTCGTATGAAATAACGAGTCGTAATATTTCCCGATCGAAATTAGGTAGTGTCGGCCTTGAAATAAATTCAAGTCTTGGTGTTTAAAATTAAATGGCTTTGGAAAACAAGGGAGTTTGATGGAGTGTTGTTTGTTGGATATTTCAATGAAAACAAGTCGAACCCTTATTAGCAAATAAGGACCCGGGGCTTAAGGTTTCAAAGAAAGAAAAGATTTTGGGATAAAACCGAGACCCTCTATTTAGCAAAATAGGAACCTACGGTATGAAGAACGCCACACCAATGGTGATAAGTTCGAAACAAAGTCAGATTGACGCCACTTGTTGAAGATAAGTCAATTTGAGCTTTGGAGAATAAAGAGAGTGAATTGCCTCACTAAAATGATATTTCATTCAGAAATTTGTCAAAAGTCCTTTTACAAGAAAATGAGTAACTATTTATAGCCTAATGCCTAGTAGCCGAATGGACATATTCTAGACTTAGTTTCTAAGCAAACATTGAACAAAAATGGCCAATGTAGGTTTGGCTGAATGGTGACCATACATGAAGCTTCCATATTAAGCAAATGAATCTTGGGAATGCATGTAGCAGCTACATTTAGCTGATGAGCTTAAATGATCATTCAATAGGCAACTCTTGCTGAAAAATTATCAATAATAAAGAGGGCACTTGAACAGCCACATTAGGTGTGAAAGGACGGTTTTGAAGAGCCTTAAAATGTGAACACCAAGAACCGAATGGCCAAAATGTATCCAGCAATGTGAAGGAAATAATGGCAGCTTGAAAAACTATCTCTTTAGCCGAATGGTCACTTAGAGAACTTCAATAATCAGCACACCATTTTTAATGTAGTTCATGCATGTATCATTAGGTGCATTGAATCCAACATGCATGCATCTTGCACACCACATTCGGCCAACCTTTCCCATGCATCTTCCACATTCGGCTGAACCTAAATAAAACAAATGAACCTCATTAATTTAACTCAATTCAGTTGAATTAATTTAAAACATAATATGAACATACTAATTAACATTAAGCCGAATTAAATATGTACTAAACAAGACACATTAATTCGGCTGAACATAGTTAATTCATGTAATATATTCAAACAAATTAAATGACATCTATACACCTTTAATTCAACCAAATCAACATATTAAACACTTGTAATAAATTAAGACATATTTAAAAGCTGTAATAAAACTTATTTAAATGCTTATTTAAATGGTCTAAAATTCCAGCAGCAAATTAATTAGCTAGAACAAAATTCAACTTCAAAGAAGTTGAATATGTTCAGCTCGTTTTTAAACTCCTTGCTATCATTTTCCTCAACCCGTTCCACCATTGCTAAAATAGCATCTTTGAATCGTCTAGCTCTAGCTCGCGTTATTGGACCAATGGGCAGCTTAATGGCTTCTTGTTCGTTCTCCATTTGGTTCGTAGGCAAGCTCACATCATGGGTCTTGAAGATAACTTGGCAACGATCTCAAAAACATAAAAATTATCAAAAACTGAGCTAAAAACATACCTTAATCAAGCTTGACTATGGCTAAACCCTAACTTCTTTTTTTTTCTTCTTATTTTGTTATTTTGACAATGAAATAAAAGTATGAACACTAATATTTTTTTATGATATGTTTTATATTATATAACTTATATTATTAATTTACTAAGTTAACCTTAGTTAAAATTTTATACTATCATATATAACATGTCCTTTGCCGTCCACTAATACTAATAATGGCCCAATTACAACATAAAGGCTTTACATTATAAAGACATCAACAATTTAGTCCTTACACATTAAACTATCAAGTTTTCATTTTATGCGATTAAATCCTTTTATTTAATCAGGCACTCAAACAATAAAATTAAAGCACAGAAATTTCACAGATATAAATTCACACAAAATAAACACAGAAAATAATTTTTAAATATTTTTTCTAACTCGGATTCGTGGTCCTAAAACATCTGTTCCTATTAGAGTCTAAATCGGGCTGTTACAGATCTAGATATAGTATCAAATTCAATATATTAACTTCCAAATTATTCAATTTAACATATAATACACATTTTGGCAAAAATTATGCTTTCACCCCTAATGTTTTACATTTTTACAATTTAGTCCTTATCACGTAAAATTGAAAATTCATGAAATTAAAGGACAACCCATGCTAGCTGACTATTGTATAGCTTCATAACATTCCATAATTTCATTTTATTCAAACATTTAACCATAAAATTTTACAATTTCACAAATTAATCCCTAATTGACAATTTTGTCAAAAATCACTTTATAAAACTTGTTAATCTAGGTTCAAACATTAATAATATATCATAAAACATCTAAACAACCAAGCATTCAATAATGGCATCATTCAAAATCCATAGCAATTTCAAAAATGAAGGTACGGGCTAGCTAGATTAAGTTGCAACGAGCTCAAAAACGTAGAAATCATTAAAAACTGAGTTAAAACAGTACCTTAATCAAGCTAATAGTTTGATGAACCCAAGAACTCTTCCATGGCTATTTTCTTTGTTCAATTTCGGTGGAAGATGATGAAAAATAAGCTTAAAATTGTTTTTGTTTTATTTTATTAACCTTATTTACCAATTTACTAAATTAATCTTTAAAAATATTAAAAATTACACCATTTTCCATGCTATCATCATTCACCAGCCACAATTGGCCTATTTATCACTTAAGTTCCTTTACTTTAATATTCTATAGCTATTTGACACTTTTAGCTAATAGAACACAAGTTTTATACTTTAAGCGATTTAGTCATTTTTACCGAATTAACCACTCAAACAGTAAAATTTCTTTTTGAAATTTTCACACAAACATTATGCCATACTGTAAACCTTAATAAAATAATATAATAAATATTTATACTTTGAATTATGGTCCCAAAACCACTGTTCCGATTAACCCTAAAAATGAGTTGTTAGAAGTACATTCAGTGTCAGCGAAAGCAAATTATATAATGGAATCAAAGGAGGAAGGAGAAAATGGACGTGCTAGCATCATTTAAATAGAAAGATCAATTGAATGATAGGAAGGAAGCCTGCAGAAACATAGAACCAAAACTTGATGGGATGATAGGATGGATGCAGGAAACAAGCCTAGTACTCCAAGAATTTGCAAAAATGAATGGGTTACGCACCCTGAATTATTCCCCAGACATGTTTAGCCTGACTCTGACTCATCAGGATCAGGGGGATAATATTGAGGTGGAAGGTGCTACTCAGGAGTACCCTAGAACGAAGGACGAATATGAAGCGATATTTCAACCGTAATTTTCTATACCAAAAGGGCCTGACATATGAAGCCCAACTCACCATGCACCTTCAATGACTGGGAGCTCTCACCAAGCACATGTTAAACGAAAGGGAAAAGCTCCAATGGAAATGAGGTAGGCACCATAGTGGGATAATGAGGAAGATTGAACATTTTTTTCAAAGACTTGTATTAATTTTTGGTTAATTTTGATTTAGACACTATAGGAGTAGGATTAATAGTATATTTTTAGTTATGTTTTGTTTAGGTTTTCTATGTAGGAATGAATACGAAGGAGACACAAATAATTCAAGCTTAACACGATCAAAAGAGGAAGCACCCACCATTAATAGTTAGAGCGACCACGATCAATTGAGTAACTTTTTTCTTTATATTTATGGGCTACATATTGAGGACAATGTGTCAACTAAAGTGTTTACTTGTTGCTACTTATTTCTTTATATTAGGATAATCATAATTTATTTTAATGATCAAAATTTAATTTAAGGTACAATGGTTTCACAAAGTAATTTTAACCTATTGAATATTTTCTTAGTTTGAAAAAAATATTTTTAACGCCCCAAAATATAGGTACTTATTTTCTGTATGTTGTGTACTCAAATGCATGCTTGTCTCAATGGTTAAGTGTCCCAAGAAGCGCCTGAGAGGTATTGGATTCAAGCTTGGGCATTTGAGAAAAAACTTTATTTTTAAGGAATGAGCCTTTGTCATGGTTGGTAGACTTTTAAATTATTGAGGGTAAGATATGTCATAAAAAGCTTGCTGGTCCAAGGGTTAATGGCGTGTTCTAATGCTAAGGGACTTGAGTTTGAGACCTACTACGTGCAAGGGTGTCTTTTTGCTGTTGCGCGAGTAAGAGGTTGTATGTTAGTGGGATACTAATGCTCATGGGCGGTTGAGAGTGTTAAGGGGAGTGAGAAGTGTGTAGCCAAATTTTAGGAGGATATTGTAGAGAGATTTGAGGGGAGGATTAGGGGGAGTTGAGGTGAGAGAGTATGGAGTGTCGAATTTGGGCTTTAGGTACTTAAGGAATCGGTTTGTGTTAGGGATTCGGCTTTTGGTGAGTTTAGTTCATTGGCTGTACACTTTTGTTCTTTTTCGCTCCTCACTTTTTGTCTTTGCGACATTTGTTTTTGGGTTCTTTTTTTCATTTTGCTAATAGCCAAATTCTACTATAGGTTTTTTGGGTATTTTCTTTTTTCCTATTTCGACTTTTGACCTTTTACCGCTACTCCTTAACTAATCATTTTTCCCCTTGTTGTTCTTGTGGTCGAATACTTTTCTTCCTCTCTGAAATCCATTCTGTTTTGGTGGTCAAATTTCTTCTTCCTCCTTTTCCCCAATCGGTTTCTTATTGATCAATTGCTCCTCTCCCTCTCTGTGCTAATTCTTCTTTAACTTCTGTTGGCTTTGGTGGTAATGCATCTACTCGATTTTGCTCTTCCTCTCTAATTCTCCCACCTTGTCTTTTTAGTCGTATACTTATCATCTTCTTGTGCTGCCAATTTCTGATAGGAGGGTAGTTGTGCCTTTGTTAGCTCTGTCAAAGCGAGTGCTTCTGAATTTCGTGTTGGGTGTAGGCCAACCGCTCTTTTCTTCAAATTGGTTCTGTGTTTTTTGATAGGTCCTTGTTTGGTTTCTACGCTTTTGGCTTTCTCTTACTTTCCCTATCTGTTGTGTTAATCCTGTAGCTAACATCTCCTTTTGCTATCGATTTGCTAGGAGTATTGGGTGATCAATCTTATTTAGTAGTTTAAGTGGATTAAAACACTTTTGTTCATTCAAGGAAGGTATCTAATGTTTTGGGATTAAGTAATAAAAAGGATGGTGATTTACCTTATTATCAAACAGCTAATTCAATGCCTTGAATGAATGTAGGATTGGTGCTCGTGGACTTCTAGTACTTTTCGCAAACAGGTGTGTAACCACATTGCTATAAACATAGATTGACAAAATCCGAAAAAGTTTGTCAACTGACGCTACATGAGCGTGCGCTCACTCTGTGGTAATCTGAATGCGTAAAACGTGGGTGTTAGATCGTAGAGGCCCCCATGAGCGTTTTCATGGGCTTAGGCCATTTTGGGCCACGTTGGACCGAAATAGGCCATGTGGGCCCCACGAGCTTGTTTTTCGAAATACAGATCACAATGAGGTTTAAATATAGAACAAATTTTTCAACAAAACTATGTTTTTCGAAATACACTTCATTGTGACATCGCAGATTCGGTCATAACGTCTAGGCCGGGTTTTGGGTGTTACATTTAGTGGTATCAGAGCCAGGTTACAAAACTCGACTGTGGATTTGGGCTTCTTTAAAACTTAGAAATGTTTTACTAAATGTGTGATACACTGAGTCTTCAGCGCCGATCCTATAAGTTCCCTGAAACTACTGCTTGTTTAAATTAAAATATTATGACTACTATAGGTAGTAGACAGCATTGAAATACTTTGTTTAGGGTAACCTAAAACTGTAGTAAAACTGTGATCTGCGAAAACAAAACTCTGAACAACTGATATTGTTTTTCAAAAATATCTGTTAATAAACACTGGAACTGTAAACTGATACATAAAATTGTTGAAATAGATAAAACAAAAATCGATAATGAGTGCTAAAGGTACTCGTGGAAGGGGTACAAGAGGCCGCAACGGAGGCCGTGGTGGTGCTCGGGCTGGGTCTTCGACATTGGGCAATATTCCTAATGATAAAGCTAAGGAGGTACCGGCTTCACCTGAGACTGAGACTAGGTCACACGATCATGTAATTGGGGGCGACGCACTGTCTCAAGCTATGTTACAAATTTTGGAGAGGGTCGCTGGGCTTAATACTGGTACTGTGGGCTGTGGGTCGGTGACGGAATGACTCAGGTCTAATGGGGTTGAGATTTTTAGGGGTATCGCTAGAGTTGCCCTAATGTGGCTGAATATTGGATTGAGGCCACAGAGAGGATCATGGATGACCTCGACTGTACCCCAGAGCAGAAATTAAAAGGTACAGTGTCGTTGCTACGAGATAAAGCCTATTAGTGGTGGCTTATAGTTAAAGAGGGTACTCAGCCCGACCGGTTGACTTGGGAATTTTTCAAGACTGCATTCCAAGAAAAATATGTGGGCGCTAGTTATGTGGATGCCCGAACGACGGAGTTTCTAAATTTGAATCAGGGGGATAAAATAGTAGCTGAATATGAGTCTAAGTTTTTACAACTTAGCCGATATGCACGTGGGATGGTGGCCACTGAATATGAGCACTGTGTTTATTTCGAGGACGGCCTCAGGGATAGTTTAAGGATTCTGATAGCTCTATAGAGGGAGAGAGACTTTGCTGCTTTGGTCGATAAGGCGAAGATCACCGAGGATGTGAAGCGCGCTGAGCGCCTAAACTGTGAGAAGGAAAAGGCTAGGAACAAGAGGGTTTGGGAGTCTTCAAGTTCAACTTTGAAGCCTAAGAAGAAGGCCAAATTTGATGGGCCAGCCAGAGTTAGTCCCCTGTTGCTGCTACTAGACCGTAGCCTTGTGCTAATTGTGGGAGACTCCATCAGGGCGAGTGCTGGAAAAGGATAGGAACATGTTTGAGGTGTGGATTTATGGAGCATCGTATCAGAGATTGTCCATAGAGGTTCGATCAAATGCAAGCTACTAGTATGGGTACTGTTCAGCCACCTAGAGGTGTTCAGCAGCGACCGAGAGGCCGTCGACAGGCCAGAGGTGGAAATGGTATGGGCCGTGGTCATGGAGCACCGGGCAGAGGTGCTAGTCATACTAAGGCAAGACAGTCGGCATTGGTTTATACTGCACGTCACTAAGAGGACGAAGACGCCCCAGATGTTATTACGGGTACATTCTTTATCCGTAATGTGTCTTATACTGCATTGATTGATGTTGGGTCTACGCATTCTTATATAGCATGTATTGTATCTAAGACTTTGGGTGTGATGGTTGAAAACACTACGAGTGAGGTTACTGTGTTAAGTCCACTAAGGCAGTCAGTGAAAGTGAATAAAACTGTTTAAGGATGTACGTTTCAAGGTTCAAGGAATGATCTTTTTAGAGGATTTAATGGCACTCCCTTTTGGAGAATCCAACTTAATACTGGGCATGGACTGGCTGGTTAAACATCAAGTGAATTTGGACTGCGCTGCTAAGCGGGAGGTTTTGAAAACTGCAGAGGGTGATGAGGTAGTTGTGATTGGGGAGCGTCAAAATTACCTATCAAATGTGATTTCTGCAGTTAGGGCAGAGAAATTGGTGCGTAAGGGTTGTGAGGTGTATCTAGCCTATATTAGTGTTTCTAATTCTGAGGTTTCGTCTGTTAAAGATATCAGAACAGTTAAGGACCTTCCGGATGTCTTTCCCGATAAGCTACCTGGGTTACCGCCAAACCGTGAAGTTGAGTTTGGGATTGAGCTCCTGCCTGGTATGACTCGAGTGTCTATCGCTCCTTGTAGAATGGCACCGAAGGAGCTTATGGAGCTTAAAGCTTAGATTCAAGAGTTATTGGATCGAGGGTTCATCCGCCCTAGTGTGTCTCTATGGGGAGCACCAGTTTTATTTGTGAAAAAGAAGGATGGAACCATGCGTATGTGCATCAATTACCGGCAATTGAACAAATTGACTATTAAGAACAAGTACCCCTTATTGAGGATTGACAATTTGTTCAACTAGTTCCGAGAAGCTTCGGTCTTCTCTAAGATTGATCTCCGATCAGGGTACCATCAACTGAGGGTCAAGGAGACTGATGTTTACAAGACAGCATTTAGGACTTGGTATGGTCATTATGAGTTCCTAGTGATGTCGTTTGGACTGATGAATACACCAACGAATTTTATGGATTTGAAGAACCGAGTGTTCCAGCCCTACCTGGATCGGTTTGTAGTGGTGTTTATAGATGACATTCTAGTGTATTCGAGAACTGAAGATGATCAGGATGCACATCTCTGAGTTGTTCCGCAGATTCTGAGGGAGAAGCAACTATATGCTAAGTTCAGTAAATGAGAGTTCTGGCTATGAGAGGTAACATTTCTAGGCCATGTGGTATCTACTGAGGGGATTAGGGTTAATCCTCGAAAAATTGAAGCTGTTCTGGATTGGAAGCAGCCTAAGTCGGTATCTGAGATTCGAAGTTTTCTGGGTCTAGTAGGATATTATAGACCGTTTGTTGAGGGGATTTCGTTGATTGTTGCATCTCTGACTAAGTTATTGCGTCAAGGGGAACCGTTTGACTAGACTGAGGCCCTTGTCTTGATTCAGCTGGAGTCTGGGAAAGAATTTACTGTCTACAGCGATGCATCACATGTTGGTTTAGGATGTGTGTTGATGCAAGAAGGTAAGGTAGTGGCATATGCATCTCGTCAGTTTAAGACGCATGAGGCAAACAATCTGACACATGACTTGGAGTTGGTTGCGGTGGTATTCACATTGAAAATTTGGAGGCACTACTTGTACAGTGAGAAGTTTATCATTTACACAAATCACAAGAGTCTCAAGTATATCCTCACTCAGAAGGAGTTAAACCTTAGACAGCATAGATGGATTGAGCTACTTAAGGATTATGATTGTTTGATTGAATACCATCATAGTAAGGCTAATGTGGTGGCCGACGCACTAATCCGTAAGGCTGTGACTGATCTGAGGACGATGTTTGCTCGTCTCAACTTATTCAATGATGGTAGTCTATTGTCTGAACTTCAGGTTAAACCGATGTAGATTGAATAGATTAAGGGTAAATAGTTGGAGGATGAGTCATTAGGTCCTCATTTTCGACAGATTGAGAGTGGTGGCACATCAGATTTTGGACTGAATAACAAAGGGGTACTCTATTTCCGTGGAAGAGTCTGTATACCGAAGGATATTGATCTGAGACAGTCTATACTGCAAGAGGCGCATAGTAGTCCTTATGCTATGCATCTTCGCGAGAATAAGATGTACCAGGACTTTCTTGAGTTGTATTGGTGGCCACGTCTTAAACGTGAAGTTACCGACTTCGTGGGTAAATGCCTTACTTGTTAGCAGGTTAAGGCTGAACACCAGTTACCTTTAGGGTTGCTTCAGCCAGTTAAGATTCTGCTGTGGAAGTGGGAGAGAGTGACTATGGACTTTGTTAGTGGGCTACCCTCAATGCCTACTATGAAGGATTCAGTATGGGTCATCGTGGATCGATTGACCAAGTCTGCCCATTTCATACCTGTTCGTACTGATTACTCGTTACTGAAGCTGGTTAAGCTGTATTTGTCAAAAATAGTAAGACTGCATGGGGTACCTATTTCCATAATATATGATAGAGATCCTCACTTCGTCTCGGTTCTAGAAAAAGTTAGACGAGGCTTTGGGTACAAGGTTGAACTTCAATACTGTGTTCCATCCTCAGACAGATGGTCAATCGGAGAGGGTGATTCAGATACTGGATGAGATATTAAGGAGTTGTGTGATTGACTTCCTAGGCAATTGGGAGGACTATTTTCCTTTAGCATAGTTTGCGTATAACAATAGCTACCAGTCTAGCATACAGATGGCACCTTACGAGGCACTATATGGTCATAAGTGTTGTACTCTTTTATGTTGGAGTGAGTTGGGTGAGCGGCGTCTTCTGGGTCCTAAATTTATTTTTGATACTGAGGATAAAGTTAAACTAATTCGGGATCGACAAAAGGCAACATCAGATAGACAAAATTCGTACACGAATCTGAAGCGTAAGGAGATTGAGTATTCTGTGGGGGACTTAGTTTTCTCAAGCTCTCGTCATGGAAAAAGATACCCTGGTTTGGGTCTCGTCATGGAAGAAGATACCCTGGTTTGGACGGAAGGGCAAGCTAAGCCCTAGGTTCATTAGACCTTACCGCATATTGAAGCATGTGGGACCGGTTGCCTATCAACTCGAGTTACCTCCAGAGTTAGAACAAATTCATGATGTGTTCCACGTCTCTATGCTGAGGCGATATCGTTCTGATCCTGCACATACCGTATCGATTGAGGAGATTGAGGTTAGGCCAAATTTGACCTTTGAGGAAGAGCTGGTTCAGATTTTAGACCGTGATGTGAAGGTTCTGAGGAGGAAGTTGTTCCATTGGTTAAGGTACTATGGCATAATCACAGTTCTGAGGAAGCCAGGTGGGAACCCGAGGAGACGATACGAGAACAATACCCTCATCTGTTTTGACCAGGTAAATTTTGAGGCCGAAATTTTCTTTTAGGGGGTAGAGTTGTAACGCCCCACAATATAGGTACTTATTTTTTGTATGTTGTGTAACTCAAATGGATGTTTGTCTCAATGGTTAAGTGTCTTGGAAAGCACCTGAGAGGTATTGGGTTCAAGCTTGGGCATTTGAGAAAAAATTTTTTTTTAAGGAATGAGCCTTTGTCATGGTTGGTAGACTTTTAAATTACTGAGGGTAAGATATGTCATAAAAAGCTTGCTGGTCCAAGGGTTAATGGCGTGCTTCTAATGCTAAGGGACTTGAGTTCGAGTCCTACTGTGCGCAATGGGTGTCTTTTTGCTGCTGTGCCAAGTAAGAGGTTGTATGTTAGTGGGATACTAATGCTCATGTGCGGTTCAGAGTATTTAGGGGAGTAGGGAGTGTGTAGCATAATTTTAGGAGGATATTGTGGAGAGATTTGAGGGGAGGAGTAGGGGGAGTTGCGGTGAAAGAGAGTGGAGTGCCGAATTTGGACTCTAGGCACTCAAGGAATCGGTTTGTGTTGGGGATTCGACTTTTGGTGAGTTTAGTTCAGTGGTTGTACACTTTTGTTCTTTTTCGCTCCTCACTTTTTGTCTTTGCGACATTTGTTTTTGGGTTCTTTTCTGCATTTTGCTAATAGCCGAATTTTGCTAAGGGTTCTTTGGGGTATTTTCTTTTTGCCTATTTCAGTTTTTGTCCTTCTACCACTACTTCTTAATTAATTATTTTTCCCATTGTTGTTCTTGTGGCCGAATACCTTTCTTCCTCACTGAAATCTATTTTGTTTTGGTGGCCAATTATCCTCCTTTCCCCCAATCGATTTCTTATTGATCAATTGGTCCTCTCCCTTTCTGTGCTAATTCTTCTTTACCTTCTGTCAAATTTGGTGGTAATGCATCTACTCGGTTTTGCTCTTTTTAGACGTATGCTTATCATCTTCTTGTGTTGCCGATTTCTGATAGGAGGGTAGTTGTGCCTTTGTTGCCTCTGTCAAAGTGGGTGCTTCCAGATTTCGTGCTGGCTGTAGGCCAACCGCTCTTTTCTCTGAATTGGTTCTACGTTTTCTGGTAGGTCCCTATTTGGTTTCTACACTTTCGGCTTTCTCTTACTTTCCCTCTCTGTTGTGTTAATCCTATAGCTAACACCTCTTTTTGCTATCGATTTGCTAGGAGTATTGGGTGATCAATCTTATTTAGCAGTTTAAGTGGATTAAACCACTTTTGTTCATTCAAGGTAGGTATCTAATGTTTTGGGATTAAGTAATAAAGATGAGGGTGATTTACCTTATTATCAAACGGCTAATTCAATGCCTTGAATGAATGTAGGATTGATTCTCGTGGACTTCTAGCACTTTTCGTAAATAGGTGTGTAACCACACTACTATAAACGTAGATCAACAAAAGCTAGAAAAGTTTGTCTACTGACGCTACTGATAAACCATAATTTATACATATTTTTACCCTATGCTTAACACATTTTGTGGATGATTTTCCCTTAGAATTGGTGAATTCAATGCTCCTAATGCCTTAATTTCATGTTTTATACTTAGGAGACATAGGAGAGCGAAAGAAACGAGAAACGGGCCAAAAACGGAGAAAATGGGCCAAAGTACGAAATCAACACGGCCTTGAATTCCTTACACAGGCAGACCACACGGCCGTGTCAATTTGGCAGAATCGAATCATGACTCACACGGTTGGACCACACGGCCATGCCTATTTAACAGGCTCAAGCATGGCCTGAAGTAATTGCACATGGGCGTGTCCCTGTCGAGCCCAAGTTGAGTCCAATTCGAAAAAGGCAAATTTTGAGGGCTTCTAGGCATTCTAAAGCCTATAAATACACCCTAAAGGAAGAGGAGACGACACATAGAGAGAAAAAGGCAGGGAACTGCTCGAGGGAAGCCGATTGATCCATCTCAGAAGCCGTATTCACCATCAAGACTGAAGATCTCCATTCAATTTCCCTTTAGGAGTTTTGGTGTAACATCCCGAAATAGGGCCTAAACGGAATAGTGGTTGCGAAACCACAAATCTAAGGTAGAAAAATTTATTTTATTATTATTTTTAGGTTCATGATATGATTGCATGATTGCGTGAAATTTCGTGATGAAATTCTATGCATAAAGTGCTTAAGTTGAGATTAGGTACTAAATCGAATAATTTACAAAACTTGCATTCTAGAAGTTTTTAGTACGAAATTGCTTTGGAATATTAATTAGGAGGGTTTAAATAACAATTTGACCAATTTCTAAGTTCATGGACAAAATAGGACATGGATGGAATTTTTGAAAGTTTAATAAGGAAGGGCATTTTGGTCATTTGGATATTAAATGAAATTAAAAGGGAAAAATAACATAAAATTCATCATCTTCTTCATTAGCACGAAATTTCAAGGGTTCTCCATAGCTAGGGTTTGTTTCAAGCTTTCAAGCTCCATAGTAAGTGATTCCAAGCCCCGTTTTTAATGTTCTTTACGTTTTCGGAGTCCCGGTAGCTCAATAAAGCTTATGCTAGCAATAATTTAAGTTAGGGTTCATATTTGGAAAAATACCCATAGGTGAAAAGTGTTTATTTTGATGTTTTATGATATAATATGAGGTTTTAAATTATGTTAGACAACTTGTGCTACTCGGTTTTAAGTGAAAACGAGTAAAAGGGCTTAATGGTAAAAATACTTAATAGTCATAAGTACATGTTAGAGTGTGAATTTGATGCTGTCATAGAAGAGAAAAATGACCAGCATGTTATAAAACATAAGAAAATAGGATGAAGTTTAAATTACGAGCCTTGGGGAAAAAGTGCAAATATGTGAAAGTTTAGGGGCAAAAATGTAATTTTTCCAAAGTTTGGGTCAAGGACTGTTTTGATAAATGTGAATATTAAATAAGTTAAATTTGCTATTATAGATCAAGAAGAACGAAATTTAGGAGTAGATCGGGGAAAAGAAAAAGTAAAGGACTAAATTGTAAAGTTTAGTCACATTTTGTATCGAGGTAAGTTTACAGTAAATAAATGCAATATTCTTTTATTTTACATTATTATTGTCAATTTCCAGCATTTATATACTTATTTTTTTGAGAATATTTAAAGTCGAATGAAAGGCGAAGTGACAGAGAAAAAGCATTAGGAAGCCCCGTTTGAACCTTAAGAATGTTAGGATATTGGGGTTGATAGGATAGGACAGGACAGAAATGAGCCATGTAAGTCCATATCAGATATATGGCTTTGGAGACAGGAATGAGCCATGTAAGCCCATATTATATATATATGGCATTGGAGACAGGAATGATTCATGTAAGTCCATGTCGAAGACATGGCATTGGCAGGATATTGATAGACAGGAACGACCCTAGTATCCTTAGTATTCCGAGTGGTTCAACGGGTCATTGTACATGTTAAATTACAGTGAATTATCAGCAAAAGGGAAGGTAGATTATATTTATGAATAGTGAAAGGTCAGGTAAGAAAGAAGGTAAGTGAGTAAAGAAGAAGGTAGAAAATGAGAAGTAAAGAAAGTTTATGAGGCTAGGTGACATTATGTATAATTATTCATTATGTTGAATGTTGTAATTTATTTGCTTGTAAGCTTACTAAGCCTAGTGCTTACTCTCTTTATTTTCTTTTTCTTATAGTTTTTACCAAGCCACTCGGGGATCGAAGGAAACGTTAGAGACCTGATCACACTATCGAAGAAATCACATTGGTATAGTTAGACTTTTCGTTTTGTGTATGGCATGTATAGGAAGTTGGATTCTTTTGATATGATATGATCAATGAATGATGTGTAAATACTTGCTAGTGATTAGCTAATAGAGTGGCTGATGATATACATGTTTAATAGTATGTATGATTAAGTAGTAACTATCACATGAAAACTAAGAAAAATGTGAAAGTAACTTAAAAATAGATTCAAGTATCAGAAATAACGGGATTTTGAACAATCACAAGAAATTGTAGAGACATAGGTTGATGGTGAATAATATATGAAATTAAATCTCGTTGTGTCTATTTTCATATGGAATAAGCAAAATAGGTAAAGGTTTTGTATTTTATAGGGTATCTGAGTTTTGGTGAAATAGGACTAAAGCGATTTCTGGATCCCCTGTTCCAACTTTAGAAATTCACCATAACTTTTAAAAAAATAATTAGGTGGTGTACTGTATATTGTTAGAATCCTTATTGAATCTAGTTTTAATAGAAACAAACGGTATAGTCATATGATTTTTGTACAGAGAGAAAAGTGGTTCGTACTAAGTAGAGGCCAGTGCAGTCGAATTCTGAAACAGGGGTAACTTTAACTAATAAACTGTACTAATTGGCTAAGTCAAAAATTATAGAAAAAAATTAGTAGATACATATATAAGTATAGTTTTAGGAAAAATTTACGGATCTTAATTTTGAGTTTTGAAACTCGAGAAATGAATTTTTAATCAACCATGATGCAGAAAAACAATTTATTCTGAAAATTAAAATAAGTGGTTTAGAGTTGTTTAAAAGGTAAGATAAGTTTAGTAACACCTCAACCTTGACTCCGGTGACGGTTTTGGGCATGGGGGTGTTACATTTGGGTTTTCTTTATGTTTTGTATTCATTATTCTTCTGAGATGTTTTCCTTTTTATTTACGAACTAAATCCCCTAAATACCTAAGGGGAATGAAACCTAAGATGAATCTTGTTATTATTTTCTGAATTGTATGATAAATATTTAACTTGTTCTTAATTATGTGTTCTTAATTCTTGTTTTGATATCCCATGATACTGATTCAAGATAAGCTCTTATTCAGAGGAGGAATTGATGTGATCCAGCTCGGTTGATTGAGTCGATTCACTTGATTGCCCGATCGTCGACGAGAAGTTTGTTCGATTTTGTAGATAGATGGAGTTAGATGATTTTTATAAGCAGAAGGTAGGAAAAATGGGTTCAAAGGATGGGTTTTGGTTTGATGAAAGATAGGTTCGGTTTAACAAAGAATTAAGTTACAAAGATGATAGATAAATGGAAATGGATAAAGAACTCAAACTTTAAGAATGATTCAATACTAAAAAGTATTGCCCCGAGTCTTATATTGCTTAAGGTGAATTTTGATGAAGGATAGAAGCGGACCTTGACCCGTTACCTATATGGAGGTAAGAACTAAAGGTATAGGAAGATGGTTGAACGCCACACCGATTCGGTGATAAGTTCAATGGAGTTCGGATTGACACCACTAGCAAGCTAGTTAAGTCGCTTCGAGACTCGAACGAAAGAAGAGAGGAGGTAACCTCACAAGAACAAAAGTTCTATTAAGTTTAATTGATCAAATTCTGTAACCTTTTTACAAAGAGAAAAGAACTATTTATAGATTACATTAGATAGCCAAATAGACTAAGTAAATTCGGCTTTAATTGAATTAAACTAATCTAGAAATGTATCTTTAAAGGCTATGTCCAAATTCAGCTGAATGGTACTTCAATAGGCAGCTTCATGGCTAAGGAAATGAACTTGAAGGCTTGGTGAATGTATGGGAGAGCAATGGACATGTCTAGGTTCGGCCAAGGTGTGAATGGACACTCCAAGAGATGCCTTTTGGCCGAATAGGTACTTAGGAGATCAATGGACAGCAACCGATGCATGTAAGTGAACATTCATGCATTCTTCCATTCATTGTATTAAATCATTCATGCATCATCCTTACGTTCATTGAACCAGCCCATTCATGAATCATCTTTAATTGTGTTCCCACATCATGCATTGTAAGTAGACGTTCATGCACCTAGCTTGAATGAATCTCCACATTCGGCTGTACCTACATGAAACATGAACAAATTAATTAAAATAGATATATTAATTAACACATAAATTTAAAATAGACAAAAATAAAGTCTTAAGCTAAACATATTAAATTCGGCTAAGACAACTTTAAAAACATGAAATAAATCAAAACATAATTATGAGCTGTAATAACTTAAACTAAGTTAATAAAATACTTTAATTATTCAACCAATAAAATAAATGAGCTGAATTGTAACTAAATTGAGCTCGATTGAGCTGAAATGAGCTCAATTGAGCTGGTCGGAGTTGAAACGAGCTAGAAAAGCTAAAATGGAGCTGAAATTAGCTTGCACTAAGGTGCATGGTTTCTTCAAGGAGTTGGATCGAGCTTCCTCATCTTCAACAAGCTGATTCTCCTTCCAAAACTTGAACAACAAAGCTGAAACAACTTCATGAAATCGCTTGGACCTAGCTCGGGTCATTGGTCCCTTTGGAAGCTCGAGGGAATCAAGACGAGGACTTGATGGGGCTTGGGGCGTGGTCACATCATTCCCCCCTTCTTCAAAACGACTTGTCCTCAAGTCGAGCTGTTTATTCTCTAGAAAATAATCCATCTTTTGCAACTCTCCTTGAATGAATAGAACAATTAGTCGTTCATAAGCCTTTGCAAAAGAACTCACAATATTCGGCATTAGAGATGGCAAATGAATCAATGAAAATAGACAACCATTAATCATCAAGAAATGATCAGAACAACTATGTGGATCATGCATGGTCATAACAAGACAAGTATGAGTTATGTAAAAAGGCAAACTTAAAACATCATTCTTGCAATCATATGGACAAAACTCCTTCCATATCCATAACTCATCAAATGGTCGAGACAAAGACAAATATGTTTTTAAGCATTCAAACCTTTCAGTTTGCTTCCACAAGTCATTGTTCAAGTAAATGGAATGCGAGTAATGGAACAAGAAATTTAAATCTTCATCACAAACACACAAATGAAAAGTTTCATATTATTCATGATTTCGCATGTTTGGCACTCGCAATTGTCGTTTGGTTATGTTCTCAACAATGAATTCATCACATTTTCCAAAGAGAAAAATCGTCTTATCATTACTCAAAATGGATTTATCATCATCAAGCAAAATCAAATAATTAACCACAACAGGATTCAAACGATTTTCAGCAATCAAGGTGTCTTCAAAAATTTTAGTTACATTCGACTTAAGAGAAGATGGTCGCATAACATCAGAATTCATACTTGATGATACGAGTCATAAAGGCCCAATCCAAGTTCAAGAACGTGATGGGCTCAAATTGCCACAAGGCCCAATAACAAGATCAAAGGCCCGACAAATGCGGTCCAAACTAAATGGGACCATTCAAGAGCTTGTTAGCAAGGCCTTAGATACATACATGAGAGAACAAGAAAATCAAGATTCACTTTCTTGTTTTCAAGAAAATCAAGATTTCAAATCTTGGAAATCTTGGTCCAAGAAACCAAATCTTGCAGCCAAAACGCATTGGATCTCCATTACGAGTGTCAACGACCCAATTTTGGTAGGAGATGGATCACGAGCCCAAATTCTTGAAGGCGAGGCCCAATAACCAAAATCCAGCCCAATCAAGAAATTTCTTCATACTTAGTTGAAAATCAGGCCAAAATGTCAAAGGGCCCAATTTGTAAACATCTTACTTGTTTAATTTAATTTTTTAATCTTTAGGAGCATTACATGTAAAATTCGGCCCAAAACAGCCCATATAAGTGCATAGCCGAATTTACCTTGTTATTTTATTAATTAGGTTTAATTTTTATTAGTTACTTGTGAGATTAGGATTTGTTGGAGGCCTATATAAGCATTGGCCAGCCACCCTTTGTAAACACATCTTATTATTATTTTTTCTATCAAATTTCAGATTTGTTGAGTGCAGAATTTTCTTTGGGGTTTTCTCCAAGAATTCTCTCTTGAGTTTTCTTTAGAAGTTGTTTTAACAATCTTTTGATTTGGGAGCCATCTTCAACCTTCTTCTTGCCATCGATATTCTTTGGAGGGGAGATTAGAGCCGTTTGAAGAGATTTGTGAAATCTTTCGGGATTTCAAGGATCTTTAGGACTTCAATTTACTTTCTTACTGTTCATTCTTTTCTTTTAAATTCTGTTTATGCCGATTCTTTTGATCTAACTTGTTTATTCTTCTTGTGAATTTCCAGCCATCTTTATTACTCAAAAAGATCGATCGGTACTCATTCTTGGTAGCCAAATTCGACTAAACTTATCTTTTCCAATTAATCTTGTCGAATTCTTCTTGTCAAAACTGATTGTTTTAGGTTGCTGCAATTTTGGGAAAAATCAAGTTGCTGGAATTTGGGGCTTTATTCATCGGTTTAGTTCTTGGACAGATTCGGCTTGTTGAAAATCAATCTTGGAGATTGATTTCGTGTTTTTGCATTCCGAAAACATCTATTCATAAGATCTTTGATTCTTGGCTGTTCTTGATTGTTTTGGGGATCTTAATTTCCAGATCTGATTTGTTTTTAATCTTATTCTTTGTTTTTATTTTAGATCTGTTCGATTAGAGCTTTCGTAGGAGTTTCTCGTGACTTGGCAACTCGATCTTGGTCCGCGCGCAACCTTATATCACCTAATTCACCTTTAGGAGTGGAAAATTGAGAATCAATTTTACCTTTTTCAATCAAAGTGAACCTTTTCTCCTTGAGAGGGTATTGAAGTCGAAGCTCATTACACAATCCTTGAAAAACCTGAAACGAAGGGTAAACACAAAGGCAACTTGCACTTTTCGAAGTGTTGGGTTCATAATGCTGAAAGAGGGTAATGTCTCCATAGACGTTGAACTCAAAGGAACAGGCTAAAACACTATTCACATATTGAACATATGTAACGATACCAGGTTAAAAAACATGAGTTGATCTTACCTTTTCGAAATGAAAAATGAATTTCATGGACAGCCACATAAAATGATCAAAGAACAATTTTAAATTATAAACAGAGTCTTTAAATTTCAGAGGCCAAACATCAAACAGACATAAATTTGTCACATAAAATTTAGGATGCTTGAGTTCCGCACATATCAACCTAAAATAATAAATTCCAGGTTTGAACACACGAGTTTGATTACTTACGCCAAAGTGTTTTAGTAAATCAAACATGTCAAACCAAAAGGGTTTTCGTGTCCATAGAAACAAACATTCAAATCTCTTTATATTCATCAAATCAAACTTGCACAAATTCATGGATTTGTCACATGACAATAATGGATGCACAAAATTATCATATTTGAAAAATTGAATCGCTTTTCATGAAAACCCGACATCATGCAAAACCAAATCTTTAGTTTGTCGTTCGTACCGAACAACATCAACCACATTCAAAGAATAGAAATTAATCGAATGAAAATAAGAGAATTTTTTTAAAACAAAGTCATTTTCAACAACTTTCAAACTTGATGGCCATGACTCGGTTTTTAAAACTTCCTTACCTCGCTTACCTTCAAGCTCGTGTGGTTTGATTTCAACTTCATCCTTACCTTTTTTGGTCATGCAAAAACGTCGCTCGTTAGGAAGATATTGAAGTTGATATTCGTCACAGAGATTTGTCGGAACCTGAAAAGAAGGAACAAAACAAAAACAAACATCACGGGGGTTAGTTAAAATTTCGTTCTCCTTTTCTTGTTCTCGCTCACTATCTTCATTTTCTCTCGTTTCTTCTTCAATATCTTTTTCTTTTTCAATTTTTTTCTCAATCTCAATTTCTTTTTCAATTTTCTTTTCTTCATTTTCTTTTTCACTCACTATTTTGATTTCTTTTTCTTTTTCACTACAATGTGCGGATGACACGAAAGAATCAAAGAGATAATCATTTGGCTCAAAGAAAGAGAAAATATTTTCATAAGCTTCTCGTCCATTTCTTCGAGAACAATCCTTTGGGAAGGACTTCTTTGAAGCATACGAGGAATAGCTCGTCCTTTCTCGCTATCTCGAGTGATTTTTGACTTGAAGTTTTCTTCTCGCGGTCTCGAAAGCCTTGTTGAATAGGAGTCTTGATATGTGTCTCTTCTCGAATAATGTCGTCGTGATGAACTTAACTCTATTTCTCGACTCGGTGAAGTTTGCTTTCGTCGGGCTTTTTCCTCCACTCGGTCCAAACGTCTTTTAATGGGCTTAGTTTTTCCTCCAATATTCGGCCCATCTCGTTCACCAAGTATTGAAATTCATCGGTAGAGAATTCTTCTTGAGACATGATTCAAGAAAATGTTCGAAAATTGAAAGATAGAATAAATAGTAAATGAACCTCACCAATTCAAAATCCTCACCAATCTCTCACAAAGAAATAATGATTTTCACTCGCACTCGTGTTTACACTCTTCTAGGCTTTTCTTTGATGTAAAACACACGTGCCTTTTACCTCTCGACCTCGTCTCACAATTTCGTAATTCGTCTCGATAGACTTAATTTGCTGCTTGAGGGTCGGTTTCAAAATAGGTTACAAAGGAATGATGTGGGTGTAGGGTAGGCTAAACAAAATAAAATCAAGGCTAAGTGTGGCGTTGGGATGGGTAAATAATGGTAGGAAGGGAAACTTGATGATCGGAGCAAATAAGAGAGAAAAAAATAAAAACTCGCAAGACTTTTCACTTTTTTTTAACTTGATTTTTTTTGCTCACTTTTTTTTGCTCGATTTTTTTCACTTTTTTTTGAATTTTTTTCAATCAATTTTTTTTTGAATTTTTTTTATTTTTTTTGTTACTCCAATACAATAGTAAGCTAAATACAAGGGAAAAAATTAAATTACAACTCAAATTTTTTTTGATTTTTTTTTTCACGTTTTGAACCTACTTGCGGCCTTATTACGAACGTCGGTGCTCCTCGTTTTAGTAACTCTGATACCAAATGATGTGATCCGGCTCGGTTGATTGAGTCGATTCACTTGATTGCCCGATTGTCGACGAGCAGTTTGTTCGATTTTGTAGATAGATGGAGTTAGATGATTTTTATAAGCGGAAGGTAGGCAAAATGGGTTCAAAGGATGGGTTTTGGTTTGATGAAAGATAGGTTCGGTTTAACAAAGAATTAAGTTACAAAGATGATAGATAAATGGAAATGGATAAAGAACTCAAACTTTAAGAATGATTCAATACTAAAAAGTATTGCCCCGAGTCTTATATTGCTTAATGTGAATTTTGATGAAGGATAGAAGCGGACCTTGACCCGTTACCTATATGGAGGTAAGAACCAAAGGTATAGGAAGATGGTTGAACGCCACACCGATTCGGTGATAAGTTCAATGGAGTTCGGATTGACACCATTAGCAAGCTAGTTAAGTCGCTTCGAGACTCGAACGAAAGAAGAGAGGAGGTAACCTCACAAGAACAAAAGTTCTATTAAGTTTAATTGATCAAATTCTGTAACCTTTTTACAAAGAGAAAAGAACTATTTATAGATTACATTAGATAGCCAAATAGACTAAGTAAATTCGGCTTTAATTGAATTAAACTAATCTAGAAATGTATCTTTAAAGGCTATGTCCAAATTCAGCTGAATGGTACTTCAATGGGCAGCTTCATGGCTAAGGAAATGAACTTGAAGGCTTGGTGAATGTATGGGAGAGCAATGGACATGTCTAGGTTCGGCCAAGGTGTGAATGGACACTCCAAGAGATGCCTTTTGGCCGAATAGGTACTTAGGAGATCAATGGACAGCAACCGATGCATGTAAGTGAACATTCATGCATTCTTCCATTCATTGTATTAAATCATTCATGCATCATCCTTACGTTCATTGAACCAGCCCATTCATGAATCATCTTTAATTGTGTTCCCACATCATGCATTGTAAGTAGACGTTCATGCACCTAGCTTGAATGAATCTCCACATTCGGCTGTACCTACATGAAACATGAACAAATTAATTAAAATAGATATATTAATTAACACATAAATTTAAAATAGACAAAAATAAAGTCTTAAGCTAAACATATTAAATTCGGCTAAGACAACTTTAAAAACATGAAATAAATCAAAACATAATTATGAGCTGTAATAACTTAAACTAAGTTAATAAAATACTTTAATTATTCAACCAATAAAATAAATGAGCTGAATTGTAGCTAAATTGAGCTCGATTGAGCTGAAATGAGCTCAATTGAGCTGGTCGAAGTTGAAACGAGCTAGAAAAGCTAAAATGGAGCTGAAATTAGCTTGCACTAAGGTGCATGGTTTCTTCAAGGAGTTGGATCGAGCTTCCTCATCTTCAACAAGCTGATTCTCCTTCCAAAACTTGAACAACAAAGCTGAAACAACTTCATGAAATCGCTTGGACCTAGCTCGGGTCATTGGTCCCTTTGGAAGCTCGAGGGAATCAAGACGAGGACTTGATGGGGCTTGGGGCGTGGTCACATCAAGAATAGACCCTGTCTAAGAGTACATTTGTCATAATTAAGCGGAGTTGAGTGCGCGCTTAGAGATAGGGTGACAAGATTTTGCCGGATTAGAGTGAAACCTAATAAGGGGATCCATAGATCGAGTTAATGCAACCCTGGGGTGTTAATTAGAGAAAAGTCTCAATTATTCAATCTAGGGATTAGACGTTATTAGTCTTGAATAGGGATAATAACATAACTTAGGGATCTCTACGGAACAAGTTAAATGAATAAATCGTCCTGTTCGGCGTCAGAATAACAAGTGAAGTCTAGGTGGATTTTTCCTTAGGTATTGTCTTAATTTAATCGTTTTTCCAAAAGTAATTCCCCAATTTTATTTTCTGTGAATTCTTAGTTTAGATAATTAGTTAGTTAAAACAAAACCCCCTTATTCTTAGGTTAAATAATAAAAAGACAGTCATTACTAGTACTTTTAGTTCCTTTGGGTTTGACAATCCGGTCTTGCTAAAACTATACTACTGTTCGATAGGTAGACTTGCCTACATCGTGATAATAGTTAGTTTCAAGAACGATTAATTATAAATATTTAAAACCTATCACGAAAATCACGATAAGCTACACGAGCGTGCGCTTGCTCGTGTGATAATCTAAACGCGTAAAACATGGGTGTTAGATCGTAGAGGCCTCCATGAGTGTTTTCATGGGCTTAGGCCATTTTGGGCCACGTTGGGCCGAAATGGGCCGTGTGGGCCTCAGACAGAAAAATCGCAAGGACGTGTGGAGATTATTGGGCCAGCCAGTGTTGTTCACACAACCAAGGTCATTTTTTGGTGTTACGGGCCACACGGCCGTGTGGGCCAACATGGGCCTCATTATGGGCTTGGGCCCATTTTCACTATTTGGCTGTTAAGGTTGCACGGGTCACCCGAGACGACTGTGGACCTACTATTGGGTCGGTAAGTGTACCTAGACCCTAAGCTATTGAAATGAATCATATTTGTTAGAAGTAGGCCGCAGTTTTCATAAAGATGTATGCTTTCAAAACACCTCGCTATTGCCTCATAATTTATAGCTTCCGCAAGCAAACAATGTTTTTAAAGTGCAATAACAACCTAATATGATAAACACTTTGCTAAACCAACTTGAGTTTTAACAACGATCAAGAAACCTTAAATTTTCATAAAGATCACAACGAGGTTTTAACATAGAACAGATTTTTCAACGTAACTATGTTTTTCGAAATACACTTCAATGTGACATAGCAGATTCGATCATAACGTCTAGACCGAGTTTGGGGTGTTACAATATTCTTATCAATGCTATTACAAATACGACTCTAACCTTGAAACTTCACCTCTAGGTCAGCCCATTGTATGCATATTACATCTAAGGAGAATGTTGTCTAAGTACGGTGAATTCTAGCCTAGTCTTCTTCGAATCCTTACATTTTCACTTTTTACCTGCAATACATAATAACACATAAGCTCAAATGAACTTGGTGAATTATCCATACCTTGCATCAACAGAATACTAACAAATGGCGCTTCATGATTAAGAATTTAAGTCTGACTATCTGTACTTGGACGGTTCGCCAATCTCATTGGTGTAGCATTAACATCATACAAACTGGCACACTTGTATTTGGTGCACTATCCTTAAAGACACCACGAAGAGAATTCACCTTACTCGATTGCCTTTGATATATTACGGATGACTTGAAAACAAAAGATTTCATGTTCGATTATACAAATCCTTACACATAAAGCTTTCACTATGAGATTTCATATATGAAATACCATAATACAGATTTAATAGCGATTGACCTCTTACCGTGTAACACCCCTCGCCCGTATCCCTCGCCGGAATAGGGTTCGAGGTGTTACTCGACTTAAACTCAGTCAATCACACAAAAATCGTGCCAAAAAAAGTTCAATCAATTTAAAACTTTTCTTTTCACATGCAATCTGTCCCATATATGGGCTTACGAGGCCTAAAACATCGCTAGCCAACACTTTTGGCTAAATTATAATATCACATACTCAACATTAAAACCCTATACATGCCATAAACTCGAAATACTAGGATTTACTTACACCAATAGCGTGAGCTCGACAGTGTGATAATATCTCCGGCGAACTCCAACCCGAGCAGGTAACTGAAGTCAACAATCTATAAAACAGAGGAATGTAACAACGGAGTAAGCTTTCATAAGCTTAGTAAGTCTTAAGCAATGCAAACAAATAAACGCAATTATACTTCGATTTTTCAATTTCTTAAGAGGCCAAATTCTAGGGATATTGCCATCTAGCCGAATATACACAAGCACATAATGCACGTTCAACATTCTTATCACACTTAATCTGAATTCATATAACATAATTAAATCAAATACTTTCACATACTTTCACACCCTGACCAGGTGTATCATGATCATAGGTATAGTTTTAACGTTTATTCACGTACGTATCATATTACTCACTTATGATTCACTTCAAATCAAACTCACATATGAGTACCTACTGTGTACCTGGCCCACTTAACGTATTAAATGTATTCATTTGACAATCTAACATGAGGTACTTCAGTCATAGGCTTTCCTCAAATCACTGAATAGTATCTCACTGGCATTATAGTCTGCTAAGCTCAAAGGCTCGAATAATCAAATCAACAAGTTCCATATAACATATTCATATCAATTAAGTACTAACATCATTCGAACGTATGTAATTATACATCTCAAACACTTTTCTTTCATCTCATTTTCACACTTAGCATTTGATAGCTTAGGCATAACATTTCACTCACATTCATTTCAAACTTATCGTTCGATTATAAAAGGACATTGCATATTTACCAACATGTTATACTTGCCATTAGGCCATATAAGCATGATACAATACACTATCATTTCATCTTTAGCATTCGGCTAAACCCTTATCTTACAAGGAACACCGAATTCATGTAACATATCATTTCACCGGCATTACGCCTGCTAGGCACGAAGGCCCGAATACACATCACCGGCACGAAGCCTGCTAGGCACGAAGGCCCGAATATAATACTAGCACTAGGCCTGCGGGATTTATCCCGGATATAATATCAGCACGAAGCCTGCGGGATTTAACCCGAATACACATCAAATATCATGCATATTTAATCATATATTAATACATCTCATTCAACATATCACATTAGTAGTCATTTGCTACATTCGGATATAAGCTCCATATGAACACCATCATTTACATTTCGGTTCAAAGGTCATACATAAATATCACATATCCATTTCACCATTCAAACTTAACCCATAGTGACCATTCGACTATAAGTCATATACATAAATTATTTATCGCACAACTTAATTCAAGTAGAACCAAAATGTCACAATTCGTCTAATATATACATATTGCTCACTGATTCGCACATAACCTTTCAAATTAGCAATTATAAGATGGTTCCGCACATAGCCCATCCTTATCGATGATTTACGATGGTTTTACCCTTACTCACATATATGACATAGGCATTTTTACCTATGCTTCTCAATTCACATTAATGATTCAATTCCAATCGATTTAATATGCATAAGTACATATCGCATACCTGACCAACTTAATGTATTGAACGAAACCGATTGTTGATTTAACACGAGGTCTCATAGTTGAACGTAAACATGAAACCATTTCTTATATATTCGATTCACATCAATCATCAAATTTCCAAATCCAATTCAACTTAAGCATAATAGTCATAATCGGCTTATAGCCTTAAATCATTACATATTCGGCACATTAACTAAATAAAATTTACATTCTCCTTGCCATATTAATTTAACTCTTACGCATATAAAAAGGAACCAAGCTTAGAAACTTAAGAACTTACCTTGAATGTTGTCGAACGATTACAACGGCTATTAGATTACTTTCTCTCTTTTTTTCCTTATCCGAATTTGCCCCTCTATGCTCTTGAGCTTAAATTCAAAGATTTTAAACTAGTCATTATTCGACTATTCAAGCATCACTTTCAAAATATAATATATATACATTCGACTTTCACACCTACTGATCATAGTAAGCTTATAAGAAATCAATAAGCAACTCATTAACAAATTTTTCTCAATGTTTACCACATAATCATAATTTCACTGCAAGCTGTCTTCCTGAGCAATAGTCACTAAATCATTTATAACTGGAGCTACGAAACTCCAAATCAAGTGCCGTTAATTTTCCCTAAAAATAGACTCATATATCTTCCATCCATAAAATTTTAAAATTTTTTGTTTAGCCAATAAATACCATATTTTTCTTAAAATTTCCCCTGTTCCACTGTTTGACGACCACTCTTCGCTACGAATCAAATTTCTAATTGTACAGAATTAAAAATATATTCTCATTTATTTCATTTGAAACTAGACTCATTAAGGAGTCTAAGCATATAAATTTCATCTTAGGATCATTTTTGTACAATTTATAATGATTTTATATAAACAGAACAGAGGATCTAGAAGTCATTCTGACCCTGTCCCACATCACTTCAAATATCTCATTATCGGAAATTCTTTTTCTTACATGGTTTCTTTTATAAGAAACTATACTCATTAAGATTTAATTACATAATTTACTATGCTTCTAACTCATCTCTCACAATTTATGGTGATTTTCCAAAGTCACGTTACTGCTGCTGTCCCAAGCAGATTTATTACCAAATTGCTCTTTCACACATACCTTGCATGCATGTTTTTTAAACATGTATATCACCAATCAATCATCACATATTTATAATTTTACTTAAGTATAATCTCCATTTCATCATTTTAAAGCACAAACATTACTTAATATTATCCAAGTTCACATTCGGCCATAATACACACAACATGTTAGCCGATTTTTCCCTTTAGCATCTAATGTACATGCATGCTCATTTGTTTGGTTCAACTTCACCTATCTTCCATTATTCATCAAAAGAGCATGAAATAACAACCATTTCCTTCATTTCCATTCATGACCGAATGCTCACAACACAACCAAAAATCAAAAATATGCTTCATGGGTTAAGGTAGAATCAAGAAGAACTCAAGAACATCAAAATAGAAGCAAACTACCATGAACTTACATTGCATCTTCTCCCTCCTTAGTGACCGAATTTTTCAAAAGTTTCCTCCTCTCTTTTTCTCTAAATTTCGGCTATGAAGAACAAGAATGAACAAACCTTCTCCTTTTTTTTTCATTTTGTTATTCTTATTATTCTTTATTCCTAAACATTTTATGACACAAAATGGCATATATTAATTTGTGCCATACCTATGCCATAACTTCAATAAAAAAATTTTGCACATGTTGTCTACCATTAACATCATGGCCGGCCACTACACAAAAAAATGGGGAGTTTGACATGCAAATCCTCCTATTTTGTACTACCATTTATTTGGCCATTACAAATTTGCCTATAGCATTTTCAAAAATTTTCACATAGGTCCTATTTCATAATTTCACTCACAAATGGCAAAATCAAAGCATGAGATTTTCACACATGCACTTTCATATGTAATAATCATAGAATATAACATTTAATTATTTTTGTGACTCGGTTTTGTGATCTCGAAACCACTTTCTGACTAGGGTCAAATTAGGGCTGTCACAACTCTCCCCCCTTAGGAATTTTCGTCACCGAAAATCTTACCAGAAGAAATAGTTTCCACTCTAAAAACGTTTTCACAATATTCTCGGAATCACAATTTTCCATTCTTCACATATATCTCTTTTTACCAAAAATCTGGAACTTTGGTCTACACCAACAGATCACATTATAGATACTTCAGTCACTTCATCAAATAAAGCCTTGTACATGCAAACCCCATCATACCGATCTTTTCTTGTCAGATGATAAATCATAATCCAATAATATTTCTCTCTTAGAAGATAATAAAAAATTTGATTCAATTTGGATAGAAATTCTATCTCACAACCACTCCTATGATACCACTGATTCCTTTTATTCCATATACTTGCATAATCTATTACAACTCAGATAAACAAACATTTCACAATCGGAGTTCATATAAAGATCCTTTACGTAACCTTTAACCAATCTGTATACTTATTCCATTCCAGAACAATAATAACTCTGATAAGGGGGTGAGGTCGTTAAGCCTCGAAAGGAACTTTCATATTTGTATACACAGATAACTTTATCACTCATCATCATAATATTACACACATTGATTCAAACATTTCAAATTTCCAACTCGTTACAGATACATTTTCACATATCTCAATAATACACGCAACTTTATTTCATGTGAATATTAGCAAAACATAAGTGAATTTATCACAATTCAAACTTTCATTTCTCTTACTCGAATTACTAATAATGTCTTATCAAGTTTCCACATTTAGTCTTGATCACTTGTCAATATTTATCAAAACAGCAAACGTCTTATGGTTTTAAGTACATCGCTTACTTGATGCCATAGTCCAACTATGGTCTTATACTAGCTCTGCTCTGCCCGTGCTGATGCCTATTCCCGATAGGTCTTACACTAACACTCACTAGGCTATGCCGATGCCACGTCCCCGACGGGTCTTACACTAGCTCATCAGTCTCATGTATTGCCATGGTCCAACCATGGTCTTTTCCGTCAATTCATTAGTGAACGATTGTACACATTCACTGCGTTCCACCCAAATTGATCTTTCATTACCATTTACTATATACAATCTTATACATATCTTTACACTGATGCACACATATCATAAACTTCTTTTCGTACCTTTCAATTCCATCATATCACAAATATATTACAATCAGTTCAATAGAATTTTTGGATCAATTAATAATTGCTCGGTTGGAACACATCATTACCTGAGCAAAACAATTTATAAGAGTCAGGAGATATCACACTATCACGCTTTACTTACAGCATGTATGGCTAGACTCTTATACTTGCTATGTTAGTCCGAGAACCTACTAAACCATAGCTCTGATACCACTAAATGTAACACCCCTCGCCCGTATCCCTCGTCGGAATAAGGTTCGAGGTGTTACTCGACTTAAACTCAGTCAATCACACAAAAACCGTGCCAAAAAAATTCAATCAATTTAAAACTTTTCTTTTCACATGCAATCTGTCCCATATATGGGCTTACGAGGCCCAAAACATCACTAGCCAACACCTTTGGCTAAATTATAATATCACATACTCAACATTAAAACCTTATACATGCCATAAACTCGAAATAATAGGATTTACTTACACCAATAGCATGAGCTCGACAGTGTGATAATATCACCGGCGAACTCCAACCGGAGCAGGTAACTGAAGTCAACAATCTATAAAATAGAGGAATGTAACAACGGAGTAAGCTTTCATAAGCATAGTAAGTCTTAAGCAATGCAAACAAATAAACGCAATTATACTTCGATTTTTCAATTTCTTAAGAGGCCAAATTCTAGAGATATTGCCATCTGGCTGAATATACACAAGCACATAATGCACGTTCAACATTCTTATCACACTTAATCTGAATTCATATAACATAATTAAATCAAATACTTTCACATACTTTCACACCCTGACCAGGTGTATCATGATCATAGGTATAGTTTTAACGTTTATTCACGTACGTATCATATTACTCACTTATGATTCACTTCAAATCAAACTCACATATGAGTACCTACTGTGTACCTGGCCCACTTAACGTATTAAATGTATTCATTTGACAATCTAACACGAGGTACCTTAGTCATAGGCTTTTCTCAAATCACTGAATAGTATCTCACTGGCATTATAGTCTGCTAAGCTCAAAGGCTCGAATAATCAAATCAACAAGTTCCATATAACATATTCATATCAATTAAGTACTAACATCATTCGAACGTATGTAATTATACATCTCAAACACTTTTCTTTCATCTCATTTTCACACTTAGCATTTGATAGCTTAGGCATAACATTTCACTCACATTCATTTCAAACTTATCGTTCGATTATAAAAGCACATTGCATATTTACCAACATGTTATACTTGCCATTAGGCCATATAAGCATGATACAATACACTATCATTTCATCTTTAGCATTCGGCTAAACCCTTATCTTACAAGGATCACCAAATTCATGTAACATATCATTTCACCGACATTACGCCTGCTAGGCACGAAGGCCCGAATACACATCACCGGCCCGAAGCCTGCTAGGCACGAAGGCTCGAATACACATCACCGGCACGAAGCCTGCTAGGCACGAAGGCCCGAATATAATACTAGCACTAGGCCTGCGGGATTTATCCCGGATATAATACCAGCACGAAGCCTGCGGGATTTAACCCGAATACACATCAAATATCATGCATATTTAATCATATATTAATACATCTCATTCAACATATCACATTAGTAATCATTTGCTACATTCGGATATAAACTCCATATGAACACCATCGTTTACATTTCGGTTCAAAGGTCATACATAAATATCACATATCCATTTCACCATTCAAACTTAACCCATAGTGACCACTCGACTATAAGTCATATACATAAATTATTTATCGCACAACTTAATTCAAGTAGAACCAAAAGGTCACAATTCGCCTAACATATACATATTGCTCACTGATTCGCACATAACCTTTCAAATTAGCAATTATACGATGGTTCCGCACATAGCCCATCCTTATCGATGATTTACGATGGTTTTACCCTTACTCACACATAGGCATTTTTACCTATGCTTATCAATTCACATTAATGATTCAATTCCAATCGATTTAATATGCATAAGTACATATCGCATACCTGACCAACTTAATGTATTGAACGAAACCGATTGTTGATTTAACACGAGGTCTCATAGTTGAACGTAAACATGAAACCATTTCTTATATATTCGATTCACATCAATCATCAAATTTCCAAATCCAATTCAACTTAAGCATAATAGTCATAATCGGCTTATAGCCTTAAATCATTACATATTCGGCACATTAACTAAATAAAATTTACATTCTCCTTGCCATATTAATTTAACTCTTACGCATATAAAAAGGAACCAAGCTTAGAAACTTAAGAACTTACCTTGAATGTTGTCGAACGATTACAACGGCTATTAGATTACTTTCTCTCTTTTTTCCTTATCCGAATTTGCCCCTCTATGCTCTTGAGCTTAAATTCAAAGATTTTAAACTAGTCATTATTCGACTATTCAAGCATCACTTTCAAAATATAATATATATATATACATTCGACTATCACACTTACTTATCATAGTAAGCTTATAAGAAATCAATAAGCAACTCATTAACAAATTTTTGTCAATGTTTACCACATAATCATAATTTCACTGCAAGCTGTCTTCCTGAGCAACAGTCACTAAATCATTTACAACTGGAGCTACGAAACTCCAAATCAAGTGCCGTTAATTTTCCCTGAAAATAGACTCATATATCTTCCGTCCATAAAATTTTAAGAATTTTTTGTTTAGCCAATCAATACCATATTTTTCTTAAAATTTCCCCTGTTCCACTGTTTGACTAATCTGACCACTCTTCGCTACGAATCAAATTTCTCATTTTACATAATTAAAAATATATTCTCGTTTATTTAATTTGAAACTACACTCATTAAGGAGTCTAAGCATATAAATTTCATCTTAGGAAATTTTTTTACAATTTATAATGATTTTATTAATACAGAACAGAGGATCTAGAAGTCATTCTGACCCTGTCCCACATCACTTCAAATATATCATTATCTGAAATTCTTTTGCTTACATGGTTTCTTTTATAAGAAACTAGACTCATTAAGATTTAATTACATAATTTACTATGCTTCTAACTCATCTCCCACAATTTATGGTGATTTTCCAAAGTCACGTTACTGCTGCTGCCCCAAGCAGATTTATTACCAAATTGCTCTTTCACACATACCTTGCATGCATGTTATTTAAACATGTATATCACCAGTCAATCATCACATATTTATGATTTTACTTAAGTATAATCTCCATTTCATCATTTTAAAGCCCAAACATTACTCAATATTATCCAAGTTCACATTCGGCCATAATACACACAACCTGTTAGCCGATTTTCCCTTTAGCATCTAATGTACATGCATGCTCATTTGTTTGGCTCAACTTCACCTATCTTCCATTATTCATCAAAAGAGCATGAAACAACAACCATTTCCTTCATTTCCATTCATGACCGAATGCTCACAACACAACCAAAAATCAAAAATATGCTTCATGGGTTAAGGTAGAACTCAAGAACATCAAAATAGAAGCAAACTACCATGAACTTACCTTGCATCTTCTCCCTCCTTATTGACCAAATTTTTCAAGAGTTTCCTCCTTTCTTTTTCTCTAAATTTCGGCTATGAAGAACAAGAATGAACAAACCTTCTCCTTTTTTTTCATTTTGTTATTCTTATTATTCTTTATTCCTAAACATTTTATGACACAAAATGGCATATATTAATTTGTGCCATACCTATGCCATAACTTCAATAAAAAAATTTTGCACATGTTGTCTACCATTAACATCATGGCCGGCCACTACACAAAAAAATGGGGAGTTTGACATGCAAATCCTCCTATTTTGTACTACCATTTATTTGGCCATTACAAATTTGCCTATAGCATTTTCAAAAATTTTCACATAGGTCCTATTTCATAATTTCACTGACAAATGGCAAAATCAAAGCATGAGATTCACACATGCACTTTCATATGTAATAATCACAGAATATAACATTTAATTATTTTTGTGACTCGGTTTTGTGATCCCGAAACCACTTTCTGACTAGGGTCAAATTAGGGCTGTCACATACCGGATCATCCCTATAGATTCTAACTTCACTAAATGCCTTTGTGGACCCCAATACATCTATTTTCTTGAGAGTAAATGCTTGCAGATTCTTACTTATGAACTCATAAAAGAAAACCTATAAATTGTAACCTCTCAACTCGACCTAGACGTTATGGCTAGATTGTGAAGACTACATTAGCCACCGAAATGACTAAGTCAACCTTCAGACCATAATAACCTTAATTCAACTCATTTTTTAAAACTACGGTTGCACTTGAGATGGTTTGAAAAATATTCATTTACTGATCCATCCATTCTTAAGTCTCATTTTTTCTATTGATAGTGATGTTTCTAGAAAATCGTTGTTTGTCACTTTGTTTTGCAAAATTTCATTATCTTTCAAAGTAGTGGAAAAACACTATACATTTCAAATTATAATTAGGTCGAGTAACATGCATGCATAAAACCCAAACCCAAAAAGGCACAAACCAGAGTCATAAATAGTACTTCACAGTCAAAAAACCAAATGAATACTTATTAAAAATTAATAATAGTAAAAATAGTCTGAAGTCCATGATATGCCCACATGTCGGATCTAATCCTAGTCTTGATGATTACTAAGAAGTTAAGACTAGGGGCTAAGCTTAAAATAGCTTAGTGTGAATCAATATCAACATAATCAATCAACAATTTGATTACAATATAGTACAGTACAAGGAAAATTTCAATAAACATAAGAATATGTCATAAGCATGATGCAATGCACAAGCCGGCACTTCATGATTTAGAATTTAAGCCTGACTATTTGTACTAGGATGATTTTCCAATCTCATTAGTGTAGTATTTACATCATAAAAACTGGCACACTTGTATTTGGTGCATTATCCTCAAAGACACCATCGCTTAATTATTTACATCTTACTCAATTACCTTTGATCTATTACGGATGACTTGACAACAGAATATTTCATGTTCGGTTATACAAAGCCTTGCAAACATAAAGCTTTCACTATGAGATTTCATAGATGAAATACTAGAATACAGATTTAATAGCGATTGACCTTTTGTCAGATCATCCCTAGAGATTCTAACTTCATTAGATGCCTTTGTAGACCCCAATACATCTATTTTCTTGAGAGTAAATCGTTACAGATTCTTACTTACAAACTTTTGAAAGAAACCCATAAACTGTAACCTCCCCAACCCAGCCTAAATGTTATGGCTAGATCGTGAAGACTACATTAGCCACCGAAATGACTAAATAAACCTTCAGACCACAAAAACCTTAATTCAGCTCATTTTGGAAAACCTCAGTTGCACTTGAGTTAGTTTGAAAAATATTTCATTTATTAAGCCATCCATTCTTAAGTTTTATTTTTTTATTATTGATAGTGGTGTTTCTAAAAACTCGTTGTTTGTTACTATAACACCCCGAATTAGGGCCTAGTCAGAATAGTGGTTTTGAGATAACAAATCCGAAGTAGAAATAGTTATTTTATGATTATTATGAGGTCTATGATATGATTGCATATTTGTGTAAAAATTTCATGAAGAAATTTTATTGATAAAGTGTCCAATTTGACATTTAGGACTAAATTGCAAAAGTTGCAAAATGTGAGTTCTAGAAGCTTTAAGCATGAAATTTTCATGGACTATTAATTAGAGTCCTTAAATAACAATTTTTCCAATTTCTATAATTATCGAAAAATAGGCATGAATAGGAAAAATTTGAAAGAAAAGGGCATTTTGGTCCTTTAGTTAATAAAAGAATAAAAAGGGAAAATAAGTCAAAAATTGTGTCCATCTTCTCCCACCTTGGCTGAAAATCTCAAGGGTTCCATAGCTAGGGTTTCTTCAACTTTCAAGCTCAATAGTAAGTGCATCCTAACCCCGTTTTTAATGCTCTTTACATTTTTGAAACCCACGTAACCCAATTTACCTATTTCTAACAATATTTTTAAGTAGGGTTCATGTTTGAAATTTGAACCATGTATGACATGCATGAATTTTGATGTTTAATGGAGGAATATGAAAGTTTGATGAGTGTTTAACATTTTTTACCAAGTGATTTTTGATAGAAATGCATGAAAAATACCTATTTGTAAAAGATGCAAAATGCGTGGTAAGATGTACGATTTAATGAGAAATGTGGGCTGCTATGAGTATGTTATAGGTTTGGATAGGCTTGGGTAACAAAGAAAATGAACACATTTCATTTTACGAACCTAAGGACTAATTTGCAAAAATGTAAAATTTTAAGGGCAAAACTATAAATTTTCCAAAATATAGTTTTTGGACTGGTTTGAATAATGTGGTGATTAAATGAGTTGAATTTGTTATTCTAGATCAAGAAAAACGGATTCCGAACCTAGACAGAGGAAAGAAAAAGATTTTGGACTAAATTGAATTAATTGTCCATATTTTGTACCGAGGTAAGTTCATGTGTAAATAATGCAATGATATATCATGTTTGAATATTTTATTTATGTATGAATCTCTATGTTTAATTATTATGAAAAGTGTATGCGACTTTATTGTCTATGAGCATGACATTGTGAACGAGTTCGACAAATATGCGTTATTGAGAAAATCCCGTTTGAACCTTAGGAATAATTTAGGATACAATATGACATGTCACTAGAAACTATAGGATACAATATGACATGTCACTAGAAACTATGTGATTATGAGCTCATGAAATTATGTGTATATGTGATTATGTGATTCTGGGTGCTAGTCTTGTAAGTTCTACTGGTGGCTGGGTAGCCCAGCATGTGTTACGAGTACCTGTCAACTTGTGTGAGTAGCCTGAGTAGTACTGTCAGCTTGTGTGAGTAGGCCCGTGATTAGCTCAAAAGTAAGCAATGTGTGATTTGTGATATGAGGTAGCATGTGTGGTACGATCTGCCTCGGGGTGAGTTGAGTCGTATGTGAGTTTGCCCGATCGTCTACGAAGAAGTAGCGTTCGATTTGTTCAAAAGGATGTTTTAACGTAAATAATGGCGAATGTAACACCCCTATCCCGTAACCGTCGTCAGAATAGGTAAGGGGCATTACCGGACTTGTAACTCATGTCAGAACAGAAAAATTTTGAACTTTTTCTTAAAATAAAGATCGTTCGTTTAAATAAGTACTAAGCACAACCAGAGGTAAAATTTAAACTTCACTAAGTAAACATTCAAAAGATGCCATTTTCGCATGGCTTATATACATTAACCAAAAATATTCTTCCGCCACTAGTCTATTCTATACATGCCATAAGATAATCCAAAACGTAGCAGTACCAAACAATGGATAGTGATAGTGTGACTAGTTGCTGATGATCCCCGAGCCTGTAGCTTCCAAATGAGATCTATAAAACAGAGGAAACAGAGTAAACGGAGTAAGCATTACAATGCTTAGTAAGTTTTAAGCAGTGTCAACAGATAACAATCAAATTATAACATAGTTGTTCGTATATTTTATTTCACTCTTCCTTCGGGCATACCATCCCTTTTCCGAATATGCACATCTCATCATATACAATAGGCAGATAAACTTTCACATAAAAGTGAGCTCATGTGACATAGATATATCGTATGATTTCACATAACCTCTCACACTGATCCGATGTCACATAATCATAGGAATAGTCTCATAGATTGCTCTCATATGCATCACATAACTACCTTATGATTTAGTTCAAATCAAGCTCACATATAAACTTGGAGTACATACCTGTTTAACCTTTCGCATTGAATATATTTATAAGCAATTCTTATTACGAAGTCTTACCCGGACATAATCTCCACACGAAGTTATCGGGTCTTACCCGGACAAAATCTCCACACGTAGTCATCGGGTCTTTAGAGCTCGGATATAGTACGAGCACGAAGCTTACGGACATTAATCAGTGATAATATTCTCGCATAAAGCCTGCGGGGTTTTAACCCGGATATAGTACTGACACAAATGCCCTTCGGGACTTATCACATTTATACACTTTCACATCCATCACGTTGGCCACTCGGCCCTGTCACATATATACACTTTCACATTCATCACATCGGCCATTAGGCCTTATCACATATATACACTTTCACATTCATCACATCCGCCATTAGGCCTTATCACATATATACACTTTCACATTCATCACATCGGCCATTAGGCCGTATCACATATATATACACTTTCACATTCATCACATCGCACTTTCACATTCATCACATCGGCCATTAGGCCTTATCACATATATATACACTTTCACATTCATCACATCGGCCATTAGGCCTTATCACATATATACATGTTCACATCCATCACATAGAATCCTAAATCAAAATATAGATTTTCATGTATTCACATCACAATTATCCAAATATACTTCACATACCACATATACTTTCACGTATACACACTGTCTTGGCTGAATCTACATCTATCATTTTCCAATATCACAATTTAGAATTCACGTATGGGTTTAATCAATAGCTTATGAGCAACTAAAACAAGTTTATCAAGGTTTACAACACAATCTCAAATTCAGCACAAGCTGTTTTTCCTGAGCAATAGTCACTAAATTATTTATAACTGGAGCTACAAAACTCCAAATCACTTTCCGTTAATTTTTCCTGAATATAGATTCGTATATCTTCCATCCATAAAATTTCCAGAATTTTAGGTTTGGCCAATCAATACCAGATTTTTCTGAAAGTTTCCCCTGTTTCACTGTTTGACTAATCTGACCACTCTTCACTACGAATCAAATTTCTCATTTTACAGAATTCAAAATGTGTTGTATTTGATTTTATTTGAAATTAGACTCATTAAGGAGTCTAAGAATATAAATTTTATCTTATAACAATTTTTGTACAATTTATAATGATTTTCTAAAAATAGAACAGAGGATTACAGTGTCATTCTGCGCTGTCTCACACAACTTTAAGTATCTCATTATCGGACATTCCTTTTCTTACACGGTTTCTTTTATAAGAAACTAGACTCATTAAGATTTAATTTCATGTCTCATTCAGCCTCTAATTCAAATCCATAAATTTATGGTGATTTTCTAAAGTCACGTTACTGCTGCTGTCCTAAGCAGACTATTTCAAATTACGCTTAAATTCCCAAGCTCAAACACTTAAGAACTTACCATTTGAGCTTAGACCATATCATGGCCACATCATATCTTATTAAATCAACTCATCATGTCCTATTATAATTGAATTTACCCAACGTTTAATCACTTAAAACTTACCTCGGATGTTGTTGAACGATTTCGGCGGCTATTCGATACTTTTTCCTTTCCTTTATCCAACTTGGTCCTCTAAGCTCTTGAGCTAATTCAAACAAATTTAACTTATTAAAGTCTCATTATGCTAGCTTATGGCCGAATATGACAAGGAGTTTGATTGGTCATATGGCCACCTTCTAGCTCAACTACACAATGGTCATATGCATTTTTAATCACATCAAGCAATTTAATACAATTCATTCGAACATCAAAAGAAAACCTCAAGGTACTTAGCTCATATATACTTTAGGCATTAGAGTCACACATATATATGGAATCATGAATCAAACTCAACATTTTAGCTAATATTCCCCCTTGGCCAAATTTTCTAAGCCAAGACAAAAGCATCAATATGCTTGCCTCTAACCGAATACATGCAACACCATCTTCTTCCTATGGCCGAATATGCATGTCTATGTTGAGGCCGATTATATACTTAATACCACACATAAATGGCATACATTTTACTAACTAATGCATTACATATTATAACTCAATACGCATCCATCATTTAATCCATAACCGAAGCACCATCATGTGTAAGTATATACCTTGAGATAATATATAGGTCATACCAATACGTCATGTGCAATCATACATATATATGTGCAAGAGCCGAATCACAAATTTGATTATAACCAAATTTAAACATATATCCAAAACATAAATCTTACCTACCATGCAATAAGCATAAATCACACTTATGGATATACCATGGCCGATACTTCCAACAACACCAAATAAAAATATACTTCATGGATCTAAGGTAGAACCAAGAAAGAAACTCATAATCATCAAGATGTAAGCAACTACCATTGTTCATCTAGATTTAGCATGAAACACAACCATCACCCTTATTAATCTCCATAGCCGAAAACCTTACTTATTCCAAAATCACAATTTCAACATGGGTTACCAACAATAACTTGATATCTCACTCAAAATCAACTAGGATTTCAAGAACTAGTATCAACTTCCTTACCTTAATATTGACCTAAGATGACCGATTGCTTCACTCCTTCCTTCCTCCTCTAAATCCGGCCAAGAAGAACCAAAGAACACAACTTGTTTCCTTTCCTCCTTAGAACATTCGGCCAAGAGAAATGAAAAAAGATGGACACTTTTTTTTTGTTTTCTTTCTTACATTCACGGCAATGGGGAGCAGGGAGAAACAATCACACACATTCTTTCTTTTTTTCCATTTCTTTATTACCCATACTCCTTATTTTATTGTTCCTAACATACATCACTAACATAACATGTTTGTGACATGTTTCCACTCATAGCATGGCCGGCCACTATGCCTTAATTTGGGTAAATTGACATGCAAACCCATCATTTTCACAATATGCATTAATAGGCCACTTTGCATTTGCCTAGCACATTTCTAAATTTTCTCACATAAGTCCTATTTGATAAAATTCACTTACAATTAACAAAATTCAAACATGAAATTTTCACACATGCACATGTACATATAATGAGCATCAATTATGACGGTTAATTATTTTTATGACTCGGTTTAGTGGTCCCGAAACCACTTCCCGACTAGGGTCAAATTAGGGGTGTCACAGCGAAAGCTATGTAAAAGGATTCAAAGATGGGTTTATGGATATGAAGTTTATGTAGATGGATTTATGGATATAAAATTTTTGTAGGTTTGGTTATAATGAAACGAAAAGATGGAATGGAATGGAAATGAAAATGATCTAAAAAACAAACACGAACCAATATTAGAAAATATTGACCCAAATGTTTATAAGTTTTCAAGGTGGTTAGATGGATAATATGAGAACCTCGACCCGCTACTTAAAAAAATAGGAACCTTGGTATGTTTGAATGCCACACTACGAGTAGTGATAAGTTCGGTTTTCAACAAAAAAAATGGATGACACAACTAGAACACTAGGTAGCCAACAAATCTTTGAACGAAAACAGAGAAAAGTTTGCCTCACAAATTTGGCAGAATATCATTAACAAAAATATTCCAAAAAAAAGTGTTCCTTCAAAAGGCTGGTTACATGAATTTATAGTGTCAAAAGGAAAGCTAGCTGAAAGGTCACTTTTAATGAAGCTAATAATGAGGCCTAATGAAAAGTCACAACTATAGAAATTCTATTCCAAGTAACTCCAGCCTTCAATTTGATTTACTTCTTCAATTAAGTTGCTTTCAAAGTCTTTTGAAGTCTCCATGAGCAACCGAAAAGACACCAGCTTCTTTGATGGAGAATTGAATGCATGTAGTGATTACTCATGAAGCAAACGGTTATGGAAGATGAAACAAAGTTGCTGCCTAATTTAAAGAAGAATAATGCTCTCCTTTAATTGATAGAAACAACTTCTTAATGATATTTAAAGCCTCTTTGTAACAACCCTCTCTTTTGTAACTGAAATCTCTTGAAAAGTCACCTTATTGAATGCATAACAGCCTTTAATAATAATAGATGGGAGCTAAAAAGTCACTTGCAATTAACACATGTAACTGTCACATTTATTCATTTATTAAGCTTAAAACAAATTAACAACTAACTTAAATAAATGAACTAACACTTATGCATCATTTATTCCAGCAACAAGTTTAATTAAGAGAAGCATTATTAAATGAACTTAAATTCATGCATCAATAAATTATCCTAGGAACTAGATTATTTAAAGAAGCAACTATTAAATAAATTTCAACAAAAACACTTATTAATTAAACTAAGATGAGTTGAATAAATGTCCAGCAACTCATTTATTAAACTAAGATGCTTAAATGCATGGTTTAAAATGCAAACTAAATGAACAAATGAGTTACTTAATGCAAGACTTAATTTAATGAAGCTAACTTAAACTAACATCGGAGTCACATAATGTATGACTTTATTAAATGCAGAACACATAATGCATGTCATAATTAAAATATGTATTTAATAAATAAGACATAATTAAAGACTAAAGTAACTAAGATAAATCAAGTCTTTATTCCAACAGCATAAATGAATTTAAAGGTCTCATTTTGCATTTGGGCCCCTCAAGTTTAGGCCAATCTCGATGTCGTCGAGATGTACCGAAACATGATGCGACCGGGATCGCATCAATGTGGCTACATTTGAAGCACTATGTGCATGCCTTTCGTGTATTCGATAGTATTCCGAGTGTTCAACGGGTAAATCAGTGAGTTATTCAACAAGTAGTCATTGATGAGGAAATATGAGAATGTATTACGAGTTAGTAGAGGTATGTATGAAAAAAATTTTGTGAATGAACTCAGTATGTGATGACCTCTTGGTAAGATTGAAAATATGTAATTTATGCCTATGAATTTATGATGGCATATAAGTAAACTATGTTATGTCAATGGTATATATGTATATTCATGACTATTTTGCTATTTATTTGCATGTGAACTTACTAAGCTTTATGCTTACTCCCTCTCTTTTCCATTTTCTTATAGTATCGCCAAGCTGGCTCGGGATCGAAGGACATCGGAGACTCGATCACACTATCAATTGGATATTTGGGTATAGTTAGTTTCAACATTCTGAGTATGGCATGTATAGGGACTTGGTCTTTTTGCTATATGTCATATTGGGTTAGCCAAATGTGTTGGCTTATAATGATTTGATGATTCATTTTGTATATGGCTATGAGATATGGCTCATATTAATTTTGGGGATGTAATCCTATTCATATATGCATGTTTGTGCTAAGGTCGTTCATGATGTGGTTAAATTCATTTTTGTATGGATGAATTGTGAATATATCATTGATGTTTGGCGATGGATCGTGCGTAAATGGCGTAATAACAACTAAGGCATAAATGTGTAAAATGGAAGTAAATTGATGTTGTATATTGCATGTGATTTGGTAAGCTTAGTTTAAATAAAATATGGAGTCTTAACAAGTACTAATTGATAAGAAGTTGATATACATGAGCTTTGTTTGTGAAGGTGTAAATGCTCATTTATGCCATGTAGGATGTCATTGAGATGTGTAAGTGTGCATGTACCATTAAGGGTGACAAAAGGCTTGGAAATTAGCCTCAAAGTTGTCCACACGGGTAGACACACGAGCGTGTGTCTAAGCAGTGTGTGGCACACGGTCTGCCCTATGGGCATGTGCTCTGGCCGTGTGTCTCCTGCACCCTAATTAATGCAAAACAAAATGCCCAGTAGTAAACATACATGTAGAGACACGACCGTGTGTCTCAGCCGTGTGAAGGACACAGCCTTAGGACATGGGCATGTTGTAACACCCTAAACCTGGCTTAGATGTTATGGCCGAAACCTGGAGATGTCATATTAAAGCATTTTTCGTAAAGCGTTCTATCGTTTGAAAAGCCCAACGTTTATTTAGCCTCTTTGTGTGATCTAGAAAATAATTTTAAAACTTGTGTCACTAACAAAAGTATTTACTTTAAAACGTTATTAATTTCAAAATCTCGTTTATCGCGGAAGCTTTTGACATGGTTTTTTGTATTCGTGGTATTTTGGTAAATCATGCAAATCTTTTGAAAACCCGCATCCTACTACTAGCGGATATAAATCAAAAGAAATAAAACCCAAAAATTAAAAATTATAGAGGCCTTATTACATAAAAATACCCAAATAAAACTACTTATACAAAATCCAATAAGGAAGTAAGAGCAGTTGTGTGGCCACCTTTGAGTCCCTCGCAACACCGATCCACGTAAGACTAGGGATTACCTATACAGTTAAAATAGATGGGTGAGTTTACGAAAACTCAGTGTGTAATCCCATATAAGCAAACAATCAGAGTAAACACAATTTGGGCCAAAGCCTTTTCAGTTTCAGTTAGGGCCTTAGCCCATTTCAGAATCATAAATAGTGTGGGCCTGAGCCCATTCCAGTAACATTATCAGTGGGACCTAAGCCCATTATAGAATTAGTGCAGTATGCAATTAGAAAATCCTACCCAATCCAGCCTCTACACACCATCTACGTACCAACCCTACACACCATGTGGGGATAAAATCGACCTACCCATCCCTACACACCAAGTAGCACCAATTGCGGCACTAAAATAGTATTTGCAGCAGAGCTACCAATAATAGGCTTATAGCCTTTCAGTACACTTCCTCCAGTATCATATATCCCACCCCATGCAATGCAACATAATATAAATGTATATACAGTAAAAATGACATGCTCAAATAGTCATACATCACATAGGGGTATATCAGTCATTTACCTCATAAGGGTATAACGGTCATTTCATCAAATTGGGGTCTAGGTATACTTACTGACCCAACAGTAGGTCCATAGTCGTCTTGGGTGACCCATGCAACCTTATAGTAGGTCCACAGTCGTCTCGGGTGACCCGTGCAACCTTAACGGTCAAACAGTGGAAATGGGCCTAAAGCCCATAACATGGCCTATGTGGCCCCACACGCCCGTGTGGCCCAATAAGCCTAAAAATGGCCTTGGCTGTGCGAATTACACAGTCTGGCCCAAAAATCTCCACACGTCCGTGTGATTTACCCGTGTGGGCCCACAAGCCCATGGGCCCACAGGCCCGTTTTGGCCCAACATGGCCCAAAACAGCCTAAGCCCATGAAAACGCTCATGGTGGCCTCTACATCAAATGCCCACATTTCATGAAATTAGATTACCACACGAGCGAGCACACGCTCATGTAGTGTCAATAGTCATACTTTTTTGGCTTTTGTCGATCTACATTTATAGCAGTGTGGTTACACACCTGTTTGTGAAAATGTGATACTAGACCACAAGCACTCCAACCTACATTCAATCACAAGCTTCAGTTAATCACTTCCTACTCGACTTATCAAAACCTCCACCAAAATACTTGTCCAAAAATTTACCTCTTACTTGATTAGAACAGTTGATTATGGCTTGCTCACCAAATCCGTTTGTAAGAGCCCTAAACAATAGGCCTTAGGGGTTTCCTGCACTCTAACTAACCCTTATCAACCATCAAACAAATGAACAGTCTGAACTAGATGAACAATCACTTACCAGAACCGCCACGCCCAGATTAGGAGGGAAGAATAATCGGCCTACACCCACACCAAAGCTGAAGTTACACGGAGTGATAGGACAAAGTGCTACAATCGTACCCCTAGCAGCAACCAGTAGAGAAGAGGAGATATTAAAAGAAAGATCATAATGGTAAAGAGAAACAAAAAGGGATATTCAAGAGCACTTACCAATTGTCAGAGAATAATTGCCAAACCGGAAGCAAAAACAGAGAGAGGGAGAAAGGAGTATTCGGCTATCATAACAAGATGAAAATAGTGGGATATGCTAAACTAAAAGAATTGAGAGAGAATGAGAATAGGACATTTAGCCAAAGAGAAAAAGAAAAGAATGTCAGTCAGAGGAGTAGAGGAAGAGAGAATCGAAGCAAAGTAAGGCTGTATGGAAAAAATAAAGTCAAACAACAAAACAAGAAGTACCCGAATGGTCTCTCAGAAAATATCAATCCCAAAAAGAGATAAAAACGAAAGGTGGAGAAGCAATAAAACCAAAGACAAAATTCGGCTTAATAGCAACAAGGAAAATAGTTGCTAAAGGAGTAGAGGGAGAAGAGCGAAATCAGTCACTAATGTATTGAAAATGAAGGACAAGACCAAAATGGGCAAAATGAAAAGTACCCGAAACATCCCCCAACCGAATTCGACAATCAAGAAGTGTAGAAAAGAACCAAAAGTGATCACAAAACTGAAAATGGAGAGAAATAGTTGCTTAGCAGAATTCTTAGGAAGCTGAAGTTTACAAACGGCACAACTCTCCTTCAAATTCAAACTTGCTCGATTTCCTCCTTAATTTCCTCCTGTCCACCAATTCAAAAAATCAAAATCCCTCATAAACCTCTCCTCAGATTCGGCTAACAACAAATCTGTTCAAACTTATTCGAACTCTTGGTGTTTCTGTCAAACACAACTTCCTCCCATGGCCACCAGAAAAAAATCTCCATTCGCACAAGCAGAGATTCGAACCTCAGACCTGAGACACTGGCAACATGCCACTTATCCCCTGGGCCAGCAGGCTCTTTTCTATCATGTTTTATCCATATTTATTTAAAAGCCTATAGCCTAGAGATAGTGCCTATTCTTTAAAAACAAAAATTTTTTGCACTTGCTCAGGCTTGAACCTAAGACTTCTCAAACACTCCCAGAACACTCATAACACTTAACCACTAAACCAGATACACAGTTGTGTCATATTCTTACGCAACTAATTATTTATGTACAGTCTCCTAACTGTACCCACTCAAGGCTTAAAACTTCTAGGCTCAAAATTCGGGGCGTTACACATGTACCCAGGCTGTGTAAAGTCTGCACCTGATTTTGGAATTTATTTCGCCACACGGCCTAAGCACTCAGGCGTGTGACGTGGCAGTGTGACCCTAATTGTGTTGATGATGTCATAAACAAAGAGTTACACGAGCCAAGGACACGAGCATGTCCCAAGCCATACAGGCGTGTGTGACCACACGGCCTACCCACACGGGCGTGTGACTCTCCAAAACAAGAATATTTTTTAAGTGCTACAAAAGTTCTAAAAGTTCTCGGTTTAGTCCCGATTCATTTTCAATGTATGTTTTGGGTCTCGTGGGCCCGTATAAAGGGCAACATGCTTGTGTATGAATGGTTTTGAATTGAATGAAATTTTATGGCCTGATTTTGTAGGAACGTTTATGTTTTGGTCCAGTCACGCCTCGAACCCTACCCCGACGCTAGATAAGGGTAAGGGGTGTTACAGTTGCTTTTTTTTTCAAAATTTCACTATCTTTCAAGGCAACGGAAAAACACTATACATATAAACTTTAATTAGGTCAAGTAACATGCATTTTCTGGTTAACATATATAGTTGATGTGTTTAAATAATGCATGCATAAATTCGAAATCCGAAAACCACAAACCTCAGCCAAAAATAATACTTTACAGCCCAAAAATCGAATAAATACTTATTAAAAATTATTAATAGTAAAAATAATCCGAAGTCCAAGATATGTCCGCATGTCAGGTCTGATCCTAGTCCCGATCATTACTTGAGAAGCTAAGACTAGGGAGTGAGCTTAAAATAGCTCAGTGTGAATCAATATCAATATAATCAATCAACAATTTCATTACAGTACAATACAGTACAAGACAAATTTCAATAAACGTGCGAATATGGCATGAGCGTGATGCAATGCACAAGCAGGCGCTTCATGATTTAGAATTTAAATCTGACTATCTATACTAGGACGGTTTTCCAATCTTATTAGTGTAGTATTTACATCATACAAATTGGCATACTTGTATTTGGTGCATTATTTCCATCACTTAATTATTTGCGCATCCCGGAAGACAATTCATCTTACTTGATTGCCTTTGATCTAGGATGACTCGAAAATCGAATATTTCATGTTCGATTCGAAGCCTTGCACACATAAAGCTTTCACTATGAGATTTCATAGATGAAATACCATAATACATATTTAATAGTGATTGACCTTTGGTCGGATTATCCCTGCAAATTCTAACTTCACTAAATGCCTTTGCGGACCCCAATACATCTATTTTCTTGAGAGTAAATCCTTGCGGATTCTTACTTACAAACTTTTGAAATAAACCACCAATTGTAACCTCCCCAACCTGGCCTAGACGTTATGGCTAGATCGTGAAGACTACATTAGCCACCAAAATGACTAAGTAAACCTTCGGACTATAAAAACCTTAATTCAACTCATTTTGGAAAAAACCTCAGTTGCACTTGAGTTAGTTTGAGAAATATTTCATTTATTGAGACATCCATTCTTAAGTCTAATTTTTTTTATTATTGATAGTGATGTTTTCTAGAAACTTGTTGTTTGTCACTTTGTTTTGTAAAATTTTATTATCTTTCAAGGCAGCGGAAAAACACTATACATATCAAATTTTAATTAGGTCAAGTAACATGCATTTTCTGGTTAACATATATAGTCGATGTGTTTAAATAATGCATGCATAAAACCTAAATCTGAAACCACAAACCACACCCCAAAAAATACTTTACAGTCCAAAAACTGAATAAATACTTATTAAAAATTATTAATAGTAAAAATAGTTTGAAGTCCATGATACATCCGCATGTCAGGTGTGATCCTGGTCTGATCCTAATCTCGATCATTACCTGAGAAGTTAAGACTAAGGGGTGAGCTTAAAATAGCTCAGTGTGAATCAATATAAATATAATCAATCAAAAATTTAAATATAGTACAGTCCAATACAAGGAAAATTTCAATAAACGTACGAATATTTCATAAGAGTGATGCAATGCAAAAAGGTTCCTACCCATCCATCTACTACACACCAAGAATTCTCCAGAACTCATTTGCGAAACACCAAACAATGCAAGCCAAAGCTCGATGTGTATAAACCACCAGTACAGTAGTACAAATAAATTGCCAATAAATATGTAGAAAAGTAGCCAATTTCGTGGACAAGCCACTAGTAACGGTAAATTTAGTTAAATTACCAATAGTGTGGACAGACCAGCAACAATGCAAACAAGCTGCTAATAATGCGATAAAATCACCAATCTCCTCGGTACTTCTGGTGCAATGCACTAACAACAATATTGTAAAATTTAACTGTCGTCGGTACTCCACGAAACTCCTCTGTCAACCACAAGAACCCACCTCATGCATATGCAATATGACATACAATCATTGAGCAAAATCATGCTTTCAGTTCAATTTTAGTACAATGGCATGTTTTACATGCTTACGGTAACATATTCAATTAATGGAATGCTTAAACATGCTCATAGTAACATATTCAATTTAGTGGTGTGCTTAACATGCTTATGGTAACAGTTTTAGTAAATGGATTGCAAGCCTTCAGTCAATAGATGAAATGACATCGCAATCAAACATACTTAATATGCAATCAAACAATGACTCAATGAGTTGCGTGCTATTCAAGTACTCGGTAAACAATAACAATCCATATCATGTAATTATAGAGTATATCAATATCAAGCATGCAACCAATTAATTAGACACACTAATTGTGCATTCATGAATATTTAATAAGGCTCATCTTTTAGTCAATTGTAAATAACGTACCTTGCTCGGCACCATTCAATATGCTTATTTGGCCACTCGGCCATCTCTGACCAGTAAGCAATATTTACCAATTCAACATATATTTTAATGTATAACAAACAATTATTTAAACTTAGGACTCATACCTTAATTCGCAACTCGCAACACTACGTCGTAAAGAGCCACACTTTTGCACCTTAAACGATCGTTGATTCAAAAACATCATTAAAATATTCATCTTACACTCCTAAGGTTTCAGAAAAGTAATATTTCAATAAAAGTTTTCATATTTCAAAAAAATGATCAATCTTACACTGAAACAATACTTAGCGGGAGTGCGAATAGGTTCCAATTTTCCTATTGGTCTAAGATGTTACAATCAGCACCTATGATCAATTTTATAAAAAAAATAGTAATTAAAATTTACTAAAAGGCCTTAGAAATATTCGACCAAAACATCAACTTTAAGCAAAATTAATACAACACTAGCTTTCGCTAACTTCTGCACTTACGCTATTCGTTAACTACTTTCGTATCACTGAACAAAGGGAAACGACTTCGCCTAAAAATAATAAAAACATGATTAAAAATCGATTATATGAGACGAGTGACAATATTTTAATAGCTAGAAAAGGGTGGCAAAAGTGATAAAAACATCAGCCCCCAAAGTGGTGTTTAAGGCACACCACCATGGACGGCACAAAAAGGGGCTGCTTAGGGATGGCACAAAGAGGGGCTGCTTAGGGATGGCACAAGGAAGAGCTTAAAGGGCTGATTAGGGATTGTTTTAAGTCCAAAAAAATAAAGGAAAAGAGGATGGAAATAGAAGGTTATATCAGTATATTAAGGGCATAAATTAATAGCCACAATAAAGGTTTTAAGAAATGGCAAACACCACCAACGGCAATGGTTTAAGGGGTTGCCTTGGGCAATTCTTAGGGACTGTATAATGCTAAAAGGAGGATATTTTTAACAAAAATTTAACATAAAAATTCCAGAAATAAATCAATAATAAATAGCAATAAAAAGAGGAGAAAATAAACATCACTTACACAAAGCAGAGAGGGGCGGCAATGGTGATTTTTTTTGTGGTAGCAATGAGAATTGTTTTTGTATGATAAAAATAGAAAAATGAAGATTGAAAATGAATGCAAAAAGGATAGCAAGAAGGTGAATAAAATGAACAAAAAACCACCACCAGTGGAGTAGAAGTAGACGGCAAAGAGTGTACAAAAGACTAGGGTATGGGCGACTCAAGAAAGGAGAAGAGAAAGGAAAAAATATATATTGAGAGAGAAGAAAGATGAGGTGTTGGATGGCATCTACAAAAAGAGAACAATAAAGCAATACAAAAAAAAGTATATTTAACCCTAGGGTCACTAAGTTGGACGGCAATACAATAGGAGCAAAAAGAAAATTTTGCAAAAAATTCAACAATATGCAATAGAAGGGATTCAAACTCGGGTCTCAAAGGCTACTACACTCACTCCTTATGATGTAAGCACGCCCGGGGCATCCTCTAATGTAAATCAAGAACTAATCGAGCTTTCAAAAGGCCCCATGACTCGAGCTCGAACCAAGCAAATTCAAGACGCTTTATCAGCCTTGGTGTTGTGCATTTCGGATGATAACAAGGTCCATGATGTTGGAGGAGCTAAGAACAACTCCTTGAAGACTCAATACACTCTTTTGCAATCCGATCTTAGCTCCTCTCCAGCTCTCCATGCGCCATTCAGCTCCAATCAGCTCACTTGAGCTCGTTTTAGCTTGATTTTAGCTCATTTCAGCTCATTTGTTTTTCCTTTACAATAAACTAAGTTTAAACTTTGTTTCAATCTAATTTGCTACAGCTCATACCGAATTCCCTAGCTCAATTTAGCTCACTAAGTGTTTTTGATTATTTGAGCTAGCCGAATTTAATATGATAGTTGACTTATAATTAATATGCCCGAATTTAGTTGGTGTCATTAAGTTGTCTAGTTGTTGTTTAAATTATGATTATATGAATAGTTTTGTTTTATTTAATTATGTTATTTAATCATGTAGGTTCAGCCGAATGTGGAGGCTCATTAATGGCAAGGTGCATGTACGGGAAAGTTCATTGAACGAGAAGATTCATGCATGGTTCGGTATGTTTTGGAGGTCTTACATTCATGTACATGGAGGATTAATTGCATGCAATGGATATTGAAGAATACATCCCCTTTGGACGGTACATATGGATGAATGGAGGATAATTAATGCAAGTTCATGTACGGCTAGGTTCAAGCTTCCTTCCAAGTTCCATGTACAGCCGATACATGTGGGAGAACCCTTGGAGTTTTCTAAGCACCTATTCAGCCAAGAGACACCTCTTGGAAGTTTCATGCACACCTCGGTCGAACCTAGACAACCCGTTGAGCTCCTAAAGGTGCACATTCATTCAAGTGATTAAAGCTCATACATGAAGCTGTCCAAACACATCCCCATTAGCCAAATCAATACTAGTTACTTAATGTTTTCATTCTAGAACATTCTAGTTAATTCATGACCGAATTTGCTTAGTCTTTAAGCTAGCTAGTTTGTCCATTCGGTTACTACATGATTGCCTATAAATAGTTTGTTGATTTCATTGTAAAAGGACTTTTGCCAATTTGTTAATGAACATTGTTCTTGTGAGGTTGCTTCCTCTCATATCTCGTACAAGTTTCGAAAGACTTATCTAGTTTGTGCTACTGGCATCTACCGATCTTGTTTGAACTTATCACCAGCTTTGGTATGGTGTTCACCTATCCATCTATCCATATTTTCCACCTTAACAATACAGGAACTGGGGTGACACTTTTTAGTGTTGAATCATTCCTGACGTTGAGTTCATTTTCCATTCCCATTTCAAATTTCTTTCTTGTTAACCAAACCGAGCCTTCTATCCTTCATCCATCTTTGCTACCTTTAGCCGAACCTATTACTAATTCTACACTTCTTGATACGGGTTGCGCGCGGACCAAGATCGAGTTGCCAAGTCACGAGAAACTCCTACGAAAACCCTAAACAATTAGATCCTAGAAGAGATTGCGATTCTGCCCAATTGAACACCCAGATAGTTTTCCCCAAATTTCGGCAATCTAATTTCTCCCAAAAAGAGTATGGATGAATCGGCAAGAACCCTAGAAATTGGGGATTTTTGGGCTAATTCCTTAAGATAGAAAAAGGCTGAAAACACAATAAGAACAGAAAATAAATTAGATAAAGATTCGGCACAAGCAGAAATAAAGAAAGAATTGACAGTAAGAAATTAAAAGATAAGTCCTTAGAAGCCTTGAAATCCCGAAAGATCTCACAACTCCCTTCAAACGGCTCTAATCTCCCCTCCAAAGAATATCAATGGCAAGAAGAAGGTTGAAGATGGCTCCCACAATCAAAAAGATTGTTAAAACAACTTCTAAAGAAAACTCAAGAGAAAATCCTTGAAGAACTCAAAGAGAATTTTCACTCAAATCAAATCTGAAATTTTCAATGTAATTGTAATGTAATGTAGGGTGGCTGGCCAAGCCATATAAATAGGCCTTTCAAATGTTTTCCTAATTTAATTAGAACACTAAAACTAAAACTAAAAAAAAACTCCTAATTATTTTAATATGGAAATTCGGCCAAGGGTCTTTTATTTGGGACTCTTGGACTGAATATAAAAATTTAAACTAAGTAAAATAAATAAATAAATAAATAAAAATAAAACTTTACAACTTGGGCCACTTTGACAATTTGGCCTGATTTTCAACTAAGTATGGGTGGATTTCTTGATTGGGCTTGGAATCTTCTTATTGGGCCTTGCCCTCAAGAATTTGGGCTTGTGATCCATCTTCTACCGAAATTGAATCGTTGATGCTCGTAATGGAGATCCAATGCGCTTTGGCTGCAAGATTTGGTGTCTTGGACCAAGATTCCCAATATTTGAAATCTTGATTTTCCCTTTCTTTTGTGTACGCATCTAAGGCCTTACTAACAAACTCCTGGATGGTCCCATTTAGTTTGGAACGCATTTGTCGGGCCTTTGATCTCGTATCATTCCCCCTTCCTCAAAAAGATTCGACCTCGAATCTGAAAAATCAAATGGGGACAAGTCAGCCACATTAAAAGTAGAACTTACATTGTACTCACCAGGTAGATCAATTTTATAGGCATTATCATTGATCCTCTTGAGTACTTGGAAAGGCCCATCGCCCCTTGGGTCCAACTTGGTCTTTCTTCTTGCAGGAAATCATTCTTTCCTCATATGGACCCAAACCCAATCTCCGGGTTCTAGGACAACCCATTTGCGCCCCTTGTTTGCTTTGTTGGTGTTGGCATCATATGTTTTGGCTATTCGTTGCCTAGCCTGCTCATGTAAGGATTTCACCAACTCAGCTTTCTGTTCACCATCTAAATTAACAATGTGTTCAAGTGGTAATGGCGCAAGATCAAGTACTGTTAGTGGGTTAAAACCATAAACAAGTTCAAATGGAGAATAACCAGTTGTAGAATGAATAGATCTATTATATGCAAATTCAACAAACGGTAGGCATTCTTCCCAATTTCTAATGTTCTTTCCTACAACAGATCGTAATAAAGTCCCTAAGATCCGATTAACTACTTCGGTTTGGCCATCAGTTTGGGGTGACATGTAGTGGAATAAAGTAATTTAGTACCAAGCTTACCCCACAATACCTTCCAAAAGTGGCTAAGAAATTTGACATCTCTGTCAGAAACAATTGTTTTAGGGATGCCATGAAGTCTTACCACCTCTTTAAAGAATAAGTCTGCTACATGTGTAGCATCATCTGTTTTGTGACAAGAAATAAAATGTGCCATCTTTGAGAACCTGTCAACAACAACAAATATACTATCTCTTCCTTTCTTATTTCGAGGCAAACCTAGAATAAAGTCCATGGATAAATCTACCCAAGGTGAAGTAGGAATCGGTAAAGGAGTGTAAAGGCCATGAGGCATTACCTTAGATTTTGCTTGTTTGCATGTAATGCACTTGGAACATACCTTTTTGACATCCTTTTTCATATGTGGCCAATGGAAGTGTTCTTGCAAGATATCCAGTGTTTTGGCCACTCCAAAATGTCCCATTAAACCTCCACTATGGGCCTCATGAATCAATAAGTCTCTCATGGAACACTTTGGTATGCATAACCTGTTCATACGAAAAAGAAAGCCATCTACAAGATAAAATTTATCGAAAGCAGTATGTCCACAATTCTTATAGATATGGCCGAAATCAGCATCATCATCATATAGTTCCTTAATATGTTTGAACCCTAAGACTTTAGCATTCAATGTAGTTATTAAAGTATATCGTCTAGACAAAGCATCTGCAACTACATTATCTTTACCTGTTTTATATTGTATCACATAAGGGAATGTTTCAATGAATTCTACCCATCGAACATGTCTTTTACTCAACTTACCTTGTCCCTTTAACCATTTAAGAGATTCGTGATCTGTGTGTATGACAAACTCATTAGGCAGCAAATAATGTTGCCATACTTGAAGTGCACGAACTAATGCTAATAGTTCTTTGTCATAAGTCGAGTAGTTTAACTGTGCACCATTCAATTTCTCACTAAAATAAGCAATAGGTTGCTTATCTTGCATTAAAACAGCGCCAATTCCAATTCCTGAAGCATCACACTCAAGTTCAAAAGTTTTAGCAAAATCAGGTAATTTAAGCAAAGGAGCAGAACATTCGGCTAAATCCATACCTTACAAGGAATACCTAATTCACATAATATATCAGATTATAATCAATTGTTATTTGCGTTTGATTACTTAAAAATTACCTCTGATGTTGTCGAATGATTACAACGGCTATTCGATTACTTTCTCCTTTCCCCTATCCAACTTTGGTCCTCTAAGCTCTTGAGGTAAATCAAACAAATTTACTTTTCAATCAAACACATACGTACGGCAACCATATACATTTCAAAAACCAATTCATTCATATCATTTGTCCACTTAAGTCTATTACCATTTCATTTTCAAATTTATGTACTTTGTAAGTCACATTCAAACACATTCGGCACTATGCATCTTTTCAAATATTTCTTTTAACATTAAACTCAACTTCTAACCTTCTTCTAATTAAAAACATTCAAGACCAACTAGTCATGCTTACATGCATAGCCGAATATCATTTTAGACATTTGATAAATAATTTCTCAACTCAACTTATAATTGTGCATATCTCATTCAAAACATCCACGCCAATTTATTATACAATTACCCATAGCTGAATACTAAATCAAATAGATATTTGTTCACATTTCCATAACACATATTTATCAACTAGTCCATATATTAGCTTTTAGCATATTCGGTCATTAGAGCGACCTATTTAACTTTCAAGCATTCATTTCTAATTTTAATTAAACAATGCCGAATGCCATTAACTACTAATGCCACACACACATATAGCTCATTCGGCCATTCATCACTCAAACCTATTAAAGCTTCATATCAAACTTCCTTGGCCAAATACACATATAAGCACATAATGCACATTTAGCATTTTTATTTACTTCATGATACATTCGGCCTTGGCATAATTTCATTAAATATCCCTATTAGCCACTTCACAAATCAATTATATCATCTACTTAATATTTCATAACTTATCATGCTAGCCGAATATTATTTATTCAAGTTCTCATTCGGCCATAGCACACACAACATGTTAGCTGATTTTCCCACTTAACATCTAATGCACATATTCTCATTTGTCTAGCTCAACTTCACCTATCTACCATTACTCATAAAACGAACATGAAACAACAACCATTTCCTTCAATTCAATTCATGACCGAATGCTCACAACACAACAATTTTCAAAATTTAAACATGGGTTAACTAAGCAATGCTTTGACCATGCTAATTTTGCAAGAGTATCAAGAAAATACATGGAACATACCTTTGAATCATGCTAAGTAAATGACCGAATGTGCTTGAGCTTTTTTCCTCTCTTTTTCTCTTAATTTTAGCTATGAAGAATAAAGATGAACAAGCTTTTTCCTTTTCATCCTTTTATTATTTTATTTATCTTTATTTTATAATATAAAGCCATTAAATATTATAATGCTAATTTAAAATGCATATATTGTTTATCATCATCATTATGGCCGGTCACTACAGATTAAAGTGGGAAATTTGACATGCAAGTCCACCTATTTTAAACCATAAAATATTTGGCCACTACAAATTAACCTATCACATTTTCAAAATTTCTCACATAAGTCCTATTTAATAATTTCACATACAAATGACAAAATTAAAGTATGAAATTTTCACACATGCACTTTCACATAGAATAAGCATAGAATATAACATTTAATTATTTTTGTGACTCTGTTTTGTGGTCTCAAAACCACTTTTCAACTAGGGTCAAATTAGGGCTGTCACAACTCTCCTCCCTTTAGGAATTTTCCTCCCCGAAAATCTTACCAGCAAATAAATTAGGGTATCGTTCTTTCATGGAGTCTTCAAGCTCCCAAGTAGCTTCTTCAACCCCGTTTTTGACCCACAACACTTTCACTAATGAAATTGTCTTGTTCCGCAATTCTTTCACCTCGTGAGCCAAAATACAAACCCGTTCCTCTTCATAACTCAAATCAAACCGAATTTCTATCTCTGATTGACTAATCACATGAGAAGGATCGGATCTGTACCGACAGAGCATCGAAACATGAAAAATGTCGTGAATCTTTTCAAGTTCAAGTGGCAAAAGTAGTCTATAAGCAACAGGCCCAATCCGTTCTGTAACACCCCTTACCTGTATCCGACGCCGGAACAGTGTACAAGGTATTACCAGATCATAATACATACCATTAAATAAAACCGAGACAAAAATATGGCATCCAATTAGATCATGAATCATTATAACATATGCCTTTAACAATATTAGCCAATTTAAATGGCTTTGTACAAAATAATCTGTCAAATACTGTAAGTAATATTTTATACCTAGGCAATTATGACACGTAACAAAATAACTTAGCCTACTATACATGCCATAATTCAAAATGTTTAGTTCTAATACCAAAAGTACTGATAGTGCGGGCAGATCTTCAACGATTTCTAACTCCTGTGCTTTCTGGATGACACTATAAGACAAAAGAGAGAAAAGAAAGTAAGCTTATAGCTTAGTAAGTAAATAAATAATAATTAAGGAATCTAATATGTTTACAAAATAACTCAAGCATATCTATTTTTAATTTCACTATTTACTCCAATTTGGTCAAGCTGTCTCTCCTGCGTCATGTTTACTGAATAAATCATAACTCGAGTTACGAAACTCGAAATTCAAATCCGTAAAATTTTCCTAAAACTAGACTCATATTAATTCTTACTAAATTTTTTCTAGAATTTTTAGTCCAGCCAATTAGTACAGTTTATTAGTTAAAGTATCCCCTGTTAAATAGCTCGACTGATCTAACCTCTGTTCACTATGAATTAATTTTCTCCCAGTACAAAAGTCACATAGCCATAAAATTTATTTCATTTAAATCTAGACTTAATAAGGAATCTGGGAATATAAATTATATTTATTAATTATTTTTGTACAATGTTTAATGATTTTTCAAAGTAAGAACAGGGGATCACGTAGTCATTTTGAACAAGTCTCACAAAAATATAAATATATCAAAATATAGGATTTTTTTTACTTTATTTGTTTCTTTTTCATGAAAATAGACTTATTAAGCTTTAATTTCATATCTCATTCAACCCATAATTAATTTCCTACTATTTTTGGTGATTTTTCAAATTCACATTACTGCAACTGTCCAAAACAGTTTTATTGCTAATTCATTCTTTCACACTTTCTTTGTATTAACCTCATTTTAACATGTATATCACAATTCATTTTTACCACATTTTATACATCACAAGTATAGGTCCATGATTACAATATCACCATAAAATCATCCCGTTGAAAACTTCAGATCAATCCCCGATACTTGGTGGTTTTAGCACATAGCTCCACCCATCATATTTCATATAGTTCGGCTCTCTTGTACACATGGTGAACACTTAGTACTACCCATGTGACCTAGCCAGTTTATCTCATAGCTCTCTTGTCTACATGGTGTCATTCACTTGGAAACACACATGCGACCTAGCTACATTTATCCTCTCCCGTAGCTCTCTTGTCTACATGGTATACATCCCGTATCACACATGTGACCTAGCTACCATATAGTACCTCGTAGCTCTCTTGTACACATGATGTGCACTCAGCACCATATATGTGACCTAGCTACGTACCATATTTATTATCCAATCTTTCCGAAGGTTCAACCGGGATTTTTCTCTCTATTACTTATTTTCATTCTTCCAATAGTAGATTATGATTCAAAATCAGCTAAAATATATAAAATATGCTGAAATATAAAAACGTACATAAAGATAATGTATTATTTATATACAAACTTACCTCGGTGCAAAATATGGAAATTTTGCAATTTAGTCCAAGATCTTTTCCTTCCCCCGTTCGAGGTCGATTCCACGCCTTTCTTGATCGATAAAAACACATTTAGCTCATTTAACACTTATACTATCTATTTCAATCCAAAAATCACATTATGGAAAAATTACGTTTTTGCCCCCTAACTTTTAAAAAATTATGATTTTGCCCCTAGGCTCGGGAATTTAATTTCAGCCCTTATTCTTATGTTTTATGACATGCTGATCGTTTTTCCCTTCTATGGCAACATCAAATTCTCACTCTAACACCTAGTTATGAACAATAGGTATTTTTACCGATTATGCCGTTTTGCTCGTTTTCGTTAAAAATCGCTTAGAAAAGATCGTTCTCTTAACTTCAAACATTCATATTCTACCATCAAACAATAAAATACATGCATATAATTCATGGGTAAATTTTTAAACATAAACCCTAACTCGAAATAATGGTAGGAATAGGTAAACCGAGCTAGAAGGATTTCAAAAATGTAAAAAAACATTAAAAACAGAGCTTGAATGCACTTACTATTGAGCTTGAAAGCTTGGAAAAAACCCTAGCTATGGTGGACATACAAGGTTCGGCCAAGGAAGAAGATGGATGGACAAAATTTTGGCTTATTTTTCCCATTTTATTTCTTTTAATTACCAAATACAAAAATACCCTTAAGGCCTTTCTTTAAAATTTTGTCCTATTCATGCCCATTTTTGTCCATATAAAGTATAATGGTCTAATTCCATTTAAGGACCTCTACTTAAAACCCCCATTTCAATCAAGTACTTTATAAACTAGAACACACATTTTTCACCTATTTCAATTTAGTCCTAAACATCAAATTAAACACCTAGTCATAAAACTTTCAACCTCAGATTCATGGTTTCAAAACCATTGTTCCATTTTGGCCCTTAATCGGGCTGTTACAACTCTCCCCCCTTTAGGGATTTTCGTCCCTGAAAATCTTACCGGTAAAGAGGTTTGGGTATTGTTTTCTCATGGCTTCCTTCGATTCCCACGTAGCTTCTTCTACCCCATGACTTTTCCATAACACTTTCACCAAAGCTATACTTTTCTTCCTCAACTGTTTCACTTCTTGAGCCAAAATCTTAATCGGTTCCTCATCATAGGTCAAGTCTGATCGAATCTCAATTTCTGTTGGAGAAATCACATGTGAAGGATCAGAACGATAACGTCGCAACATTGATACATGAAACACGTTATGAATTCTTTCTAACTCTGCCGGTAAGGCCAACCGATATGCCACTGGTCCAATCCTTTCAATAATCTCGTACGGCCCAATAAAACGCGGACTCAACTTGCCTTTTCGGCTAAATCTCAAAATCTTCTTCCATGGTGACAACTTCAAGAACACTTTATCACCCACCTGAAATTCAATCTCTTTTCTTTTTAAATCTGCATATGACTTTTGTCGATCTGAAGTAGCTTTCAAGCAATCACGAATTACTTTTACTTTCTCTTCGATTTCTTTAACTAAATCAACTCCATGAATCTGTTTCTCCTAAGTTCGGTCCAATATAAAGGAGCTCGACACTTGCGACCATACAAGGCTTCGTATGGTGCCATCTGTGTACTCGACTGAAAACTGTTATTGTAGGCAAATTCAACCAAAGGTATATATTTCTCCCAACTGCCTTCAAATTCTAAAACACAGCATCTAAGCATATCTTTGAGTACTTGGATTATTCTTTCTGACTGACCATCTGATTGTAGATGAAACGCGGTACTAAAATTCAATTTTTTACCCAAAGCTTCTTGTAACTTTTTCCAGAATCTCGAGGTAAACCTCGGATCTCTATTTGATATTATAGACATAGGTACCCCGTGCAACCTTAAAATTTCAGCAATATATAATTCAGCTAATTTATCAAGTGAGTAATCGGTACGTACCGGTATAAATGACCCGACTTTGTTAACCTATCAACCACTACCCAGACAACATTTTTCTTTTTAGGAGTTAAAGGCAAACCGGTTACAAAATCCATGGCAATCCTATCCCATTTCTACTCAGGTACCATCACCGGTTGGAGTAATCTTGAAGGCACTTGATGCTCAGCTTTTACTTGTTGACAGATCAAACACTTGGTTACAAATTCAGAAATGTCCCTTTTCATGCCTGGCCGCCAATATAACTTTTTTAAATCATTATACATTTTTGTGCTACCAGGGTGAACTGACAAACAACCACTGTGCGCCTCATGTAATATCTTTTGAATCAGTTCATCATTTTTCGGTACACATATCCTGTCTCAAAACATTAAACAGTCATCTGGTCCAACTCGAAAATCTGAGCCCTAACTCGATTCGCACTGAGTTCTCTTGGTTCGCAACTCACTATCATTCTTTTGAGCATCACAAATTAGCTGGAGAAATAACGGTTTAGCCCTCATCTCTGCCAAGATTGACCCATCATTAGACAATGCTAACCTGGTATTCATGGCTCTCAAAGTAAAAAGAGATTTCCTGCTCAAGGCGTCAGCAACTATATTCGCTTTTCCCGGATGATAATCAATTACTAGCTCATAATTTTTCAATAATTCAAGCCATCTCCGCTGTCGCAGATTCAAATCCTTTTGATTCATCAAATATTTCAAACTTTTGTGATCAGTAAAAATTCGGCATTTTTCACCATACAAATAATGACGCCAGATCTTCAAGGCAAAGACAATAGCTGCCAATTCCAAATCATGTGTAGGATAGTTCTTCTCATGCGGTTTTAACTGTCTCGAGGCATAAGCTACCACTTTACCCTCTTGCATCAGCACACATCCAAGGCCTGTCAATGATGCATCACTATAAATTACGAACTCCTTCCCTAGCTCGGGCTAAACTAAAATCAGTGCTTCGGTCAATTGTGCTTTTAGCTTTTCAAAACTCTACTGACATTTATCAGTTCATTCAAACTTAACATTCTTTTGCAGCAACTTAGTCATAGGAGAGGCAATCATCGAAAATCCCTCGACAAAACGTATATAATACCCTACCAAGCCTAAAAAGCTTCTAACCTCGGATACATTCTTTGGCGGTTTCCAATCAACGATCGCGGAAATTTTTCTCGGATCCACCCGAATACCATCACCTGAGACTATATGTCCCAAAAATCTGACTTCACAAAGCTAGAACTCACTTTTGCTAAACTTAGCAAACAGTTTCTTTTCTCTCAAGATCTGCAATATGGTTCTCAAGTGTCCGGCGTGCTCAGACTCGTCCCGAGAATAAATTAGGATGTCATCTATGAACACTACTACAAACTTATCCAAATATGGTCGAAAGATTCGGTTCATCAAGTCCATGAATATAACTGGAGCATTAGTTAAGCCAAAAGGCATCACAAGGAACTCATAATGTCCATACATTGTCCTAAAGACGGTTTTCGGCACATCTGACTCTTTAACTCTCAATTGGTAGTAATCGGATCTCAAATCGATCTTTGAAAACATTGTTGCCCCTTCAACTGGTCGAATAAATCGTCAATCCTCAGTAACGGGTACTTGTTCTTTATAATCACCTTATTGAGCTGATGGTAATCAATGCAAAGCCTCATTGAGCCATCTTTCTTCTTTACGAACAATACAGGAGCACCCCAGGGAGAGAAACTCGGTCTCACAAATCCCTTGTCTGTTAACTCTTGCAATTGAGCCTTTAATTCTTTTAATTCATTCGAAACCATTCTATATGGAGCAATCGAGATTGGTGCAGTCCCCGGCAACAAATCAATGGCAAACTCTATCTCTCTATTCAGAGGCAACCCAAGAAATTCCTCTAGAAATACATCTGGAAATTCACAGACTATCGGTACTGATTCAAGCTTCATTTCAGACATCTCAGTATTCATCACATATGCAAGATAAGCTTCACACCCTTTCCTTATGTATTTCTGTGCAGACATGTGCGAAATCGCCATAGGCAATTTATTTGATTCATCTGTTTCAACCCACAGAATTTCACCATTTTCACATTTCAACTCTAGTGTTTTCTGTTTACAATTTACCTTGGCATCATACAATGTCAACCAGTCCATTCCCAAGATAATGTCAAACTCATCAAATGGTAACAGCATCAGATTAGCCGGAAAACAGTGACTTGAATCATTAATGGGCAATTCTTGCAAACCTTATCAACTAGCAAATATTGGCCTAAGGGGTTCGAACTTTAATCGCAAACTCAGTAAACTCAACAGGCAACTTCTTATTAGATACTAAATTCACACAAATATAGGAATGAGTAGACCCGGGATCAATCAATGCAATAACAATAGTATCATAGAGAAAAAATGTACCAGTAATCACATCGGGAGATGATGCATCCTCTCAGGCACGTATGGTATAAGCTCTAGCAGGCGCTCTAGCTTCTGATCTTGCCATTGAATATTTCATCACAGTTTTACTGCTAGCCCCACTTCTAGTATTTCTCGGTGGTCTACCTCTGCTGGTAGTAGTACTATGTCTAGCACTTTGAAATTTTTCTTCTTTAACTTTCTCTGGACAGTCTCTGATAAAATGCTTGCGAGAACCATACCTGAAACAAGCTCGCTCATTTCCCCAACACTCACCAAAATGTTGCCTGCCATATTGCTAACATTCGAGCTTTCTAGACCGCACATTACCCACACTTGCCACTAAAGTAGCTTGAGCTTTAGACCCCGAATATGCCTTACCATGATCTCTATGTGAATCCCCAGCTGAAATTGTCATTCGAGGGTTTGTCTCTTTGGACCTCTTTGATTGAGATTGAAATGACTTGCTTATTGGCCTCTTTCTAGCATCTCGGGCCTCAATAGTAGCTTTTCTTCTTTCTTTGTTCAATTCTTCGGCTTTAAGAGCTCGATCAACCAATACTAAAAATTATTTCAGCTCCAGAATTCCCACAAGCACTTTAACATTCTCATTAAGGCCATCCTCAAATCTTTTGCACATAATAGCCTCGGTGGACACATATTCCTGGGCATACTTGCTGAGTCTAACAAATTCGCGTTCATACTCTGCCACAGACATCTTGCCCTGCTTCGATTCAAGGAACTCCTTCTGTTTTTTATCAATAAATCGTTGACTTATGTATTTCTTTCTGAATTCTTCTTGCAAGAAATCCCAAGTAACCCTTTCTTTTGGCACCACTGCTACCAAAGTCTTCCACCAATGGTAGGCCGAATCTCTCAAAAGTGATACAGCACACTTTAAACACTCCTCAGGTGTACATGAGAGCTCATCAAATACACGGGTAGAATTTTCAAGTCAGAACTCTGCTTTCTCGGGATCATCATCGATCTTTGCTCTAAACTCTTCGGCCCCTTGTTTTCGAATCTTTTCGAACGGAGGCTTGTTCATTCTTACCAAATCTATGCCTTGAGCAGCTACAGGAATCATCTGAGGTATGGGAGGGGGTGGAGGAGGTTGAGCATTTGGGTTTGCTCGAATAAACTCAGTATACCAATTGTTCATCATTTGGAGAAAGGCATCCCGAGCCTCATCTCCCTATCTCAATGTCTCAGATCTACTTTCAATAGGCGCGGTCCCTTGCGCGGGAGCCGGCGCATTACTAGCAGTATCATCAGCCGTAGTTCCGTCGGGATCCATTACTATATTAAAACAAAACACAGTTTAGAATGATCAGGAGTCACCACACTATCACAGTATATTTATGGCATGTATAGCTAGACTTTTACACACACTATATTAGTCCGAGAACCGACTAAACCATAGCTCTGATACCACTAAATTTAACACCTCTTACCCGTATCTGACGCTGGAACAGGGTACGAGGTATTACCAGATCATAATACATACCATTAAATAAAATCGAGACAAAAATATGGCATCCAATTAGATCATGAATCATTATAACATATGCCTTTAACAATATTAGCCAATTTCAATGGCTTTGTACAAAATAATCTGTCAAATACTGTAACTAATATTTTATACCTAGGCAATTATGACACGTAACAAAGTAACTAAGCCTACTATACATGCCATAATTCAAAATGTTTAGTTCTAATACCAAAAGTACTGATAGTGCGGGCAGATCTTCAACGATCTCTAACTCCTATGCTTCCTGGATGACACTATAAGACAAAAGAGAGAAAAGAAAGTAAGCTTATAGCTTAGTAAGTAAATATATAAATAATAATTAAGGAATCTAATATGTTTACAAAATAACTCAAGTATATCTATTTTTATTTCACTATTTACTCGAATTTGGTCAAGCTGTCTCTCCTGCGTCATGTTTACTGAATAAATCATACCTCGAGTTACAAAATTGAAATTCAAATCCATAAAATTTTATTGAAACTAGACTCATATTAATTCTTACTAAATTTTTTCTAGAATTTTTAGTCCAGCCAATTAGTACAGTTTATTAGTTAAAGTTTCCCCTGTTATACAGCTCGACTGATCTGACCTCTGTTCACTACGAATTGATTTTCTTCCAGTACAAAAGTCACATAGCCATAAAATTTATTTCCCTTAAATATAGACTCAATAAGGAATCTATGAATATAAAATATATTTTTTAATTATTTTTTAAAAATTTTTAAGATTTTTTAAAGTCAGAATAGGGGATCACGTAGTCATTCTGAACAAGTCTCACAAAAATATAAATATATAAAAATATAGGATTCGTTTACTTTCTCTGTTTCTTTTGCATTAAAATAGACTCATTAAGCTTTAATTTCATATCTCATTCAGCCCCTAATTAAATGCCTAGTATTTTTAGTGATTTTTCAAATTCACGTTACTGCAACTGTCCAAAACAGTTTTATTGCTAATTCACTCTTTCACACTTTCTTTGTATTAACCTCATTTTAACATGTATATCACAATTCATTTTCACCACATTTTATACATCACAAGTATAGAGGTGTGACAACCCAAAATTGACCCTAGTCAGGAAGTGGTTTCGGGACCACAAAACCGAGTCATAAAAATAATTAATTGCTATATTCTATGCTTATTATGTGTGTGCATGAGTATGTGGAAGTTTCATTCTCTAGTTTTTCCAATTGCATGAGAAATTATTAAATAGGGATCGATATGAGACATGGTGAAATATGATAGGCTAATTTAAAATGGTCTATTAGTGCATGTACCAAAAAGGGTGGTTTTGCATGTCAATTTACCCAAAAGATGAAGAGTGGCCGGCCAAGGGGCGATGGTGCTCCACTTATTCTAATTTAATATGTTTTGTTTAGTTAACAAATGGCTTAAAATAATTATAATAAAATTGAATAAAAGAGAAAAAGGGGAGAGGAGTGTTCATCTTCTTCTCCATCTTGCCAAAACCGAAACAAAAAGGAAAGAAATAGGGAAGTTTTCATTAAGGCAATTCGGCAACCCTTTTTCTAGCTGGAGGTAAGTTTTGAAATGTTGGTTTTAACTTCCTTTGTATGTTGAGCTAATTGTTGAAATGCATTTCGGCAATGTCATGAAAAATCAAACTTTTATGGTGGTTTGGGCATTAAGCCGTATATCAAGAGGTTAGGAGTAGAGATTGTTTCATGTTGTATTGAATAAGTAGAGATTATTATGAGGTTGAAATTTGTGGAATTTTAGTTAAGTAATGCTTGGTACATTCGGCCATATGGGTTAATGGAATGTTTATTTTATTTGTTAATTTCTTTTATGAGAAATGGGTAATTGTTAAAGCCGAATGAGTTATGGAAGTTTTTATAAATGTATGAAGTTCAAGGTGCAAAATTTTAGTCTTGATGTTATGGATAATTCGGTTGAGATATGGGGAGAGGGAGTTGTCATTTAGGTTAAGATCAAAGGGATGAGCAATAGGCATTAAAAGGTGAAATGTGTGAAACTTAAAGTGTAAAAACCTATATGTAATTACATAGGAAATGTTAAAAAAAACTAACATGGTATATTCGGCCATGTAGAGTACATCCTAGAGATATTATAATTAATTCCCTACAATCGACTAAATGGGTGATTAGTAAGGGTGATTGCCGAATATACTAACATACATATGCATGTGTAATTGGATTGTAAATATTTAGCAAGGCGGTTAAACTAGTTGATTTATTGATTAAGCTCAAGGAGTTAAAGGAGGAGAATCAAGCAAAGGCAAAGAAAAGATCATCGAGTAGCCGAGTTGGAACCGTCTTACCCAACACAAAGTAAGTCATTAAGCATATAGTTTGTATTAATTTAAATGGTCATAACGTCTATGTAATGATGCTGAATGGAATGATAAATATATATATACATGTATGCATGTGGTGATGAAAGTGTTGAATGAAAAGAAAAGAGGTGAGATGTATTGAGTCGTTGATCTCGGCACTAAGTGTGCGGGTATAAACATTTATGATCATGAGATTGGCACTAAGTGTGCGTGTTTAAATTGTACAGCACTAAGTGTGCGAGTTTGATTATATAGCACTAAGTGTGCGAGTTTGATTATATAGCACTAAGTGTGCGAGTTTGATTATATAGCACTAAGTGTGCAAGTTTGATTATGTAGCACTAAGTGTGCGAGTTTGATTATATAGCACTAAGTGTGTGAGTTGATTATATAGCACTGAGTGTGCGGACTTAATATATACTTTTGAATCACTATGGACACTAAGTGTGCGACATTATTAAGTTGATCAGGGACAGCGGATCGGGTAAGTACCTTGAGTTCATGGCTAATAGGCGCTATGTTTATATTTGGAGTTGAGCTTGGTAAGTTTGAACCTATGTGACAATTATAATTGAAGTCACGTACATAAGATTTATCGTGGAATAGGTGAAAGGTCGTTTAGTTGTATGATTGTAACGAAAATACAATGATGTATGAAAATGCCTCAAATATCCTATTGATTAGTATATGGAATGTGAATGCATGACTTGATATGAGATTGAACCGATAGGTCTAAGGAACTATGGTATGGTTCAGTATGGATGGAGTAACTACCTCGTTCCATTTTGTTTCCTCTTGTGATAATGTTATTAATGGATGGTAGTGCATTGCTTATGACTTACTGAGTTATATACTCACTCGGTGTTTCCTTGTCACCTATTTTAGGTTTCTTGGACTCGTCTCTTTTTGCGTGATCGGGCCGTCATCGAAGTCATCACACCGGCTAGCAACTTTTGGTATCTTCTTGTTAGTCGGTCTAGGAGAACATTTCGGCATGTATAGGCTAATATGTTTTGTTGAAATTTGGTATGTAAACTTTTAGCCATGCGAAAATGGCATAAATGTTCGGTTGGATTTGGTTCTATAATGTTAGGTCGTAAGTCTTGGAAATTCGATTTTTATGCCATATGTCATGGTTGATTATTTTTGGTGTCAAAATTCATGATATGGCAATAGTGTAGTAGGGAGATGTTTGACAATGATTAGCCCTTGGCATGGCTAGTCATGATCATGATTTGTGATATGTATGATGAATTACTAGTTAGATCAATGAGAAATCACGAAATAGGCATAGTTGCTTTAGTAACAGATGCTGGCAGCAGTAGTGACGTGAGATTGAAAAATCACTAAAAATAGTAGGAGTGGAATTAATTAATGAATAAATTATGTAATCGAAACTCGATGAGTCTATTTTCATATAGAAGAAACGAAACGACCATATGAGCTGTATGTTAGGAGATAATTAAACTCTTGTGAAACAGGGCCAGAGCGATTTCTGGATTCCCTGTTCCAAATTTGGAAATTCATTATAAATTAACCAGAGATAATTAGAAGTCATGCCATATGTTCATAGATTCCCCTTCGAGTCTAGTTTCTATAGAAACAAACGACATCAGTAATGAATCCCTGTACAGGGAGATATCCAAGTCGTAATGCGCAAAGGTCAGTGTAGTCGATCCCTGTAACATGGGAGACTTTTACTAATAAACTGTACTAATTGGCCCAACCAAAAATTCTAGAAAACAATATGTAGATGGGCATATGAGTCTAGTTTCAGGGAAAATTTACGGAACTGGATTTCGAGTTTCAGAACTCAAGATATGATTTTTAAAGCGACTAGTACGCAGATTGGCAGCTTGTCTGGGAAATTTTTTTAAGTGGTTTGAAGTCTGTTAGCACCTCGTGTTCGACTCCGGCGACGGCCTCGGGTTCGGGGTGTTACAAGAGGTCCATGATTACAATGTCACCATAAAATCATCCCGTTGAACCTCAGTCATCTGCGAATAATCAAGGTGAGGGGGCTAAACAAGCCTTCTTTACCATGATGAATGAGTGGGTCGCGCAATATGCCCGAACCAATCCGGCTATCCAACAATTCCCGAATTTAAATAATCCACCCCAAGAGCCCGTAATGCCATCAGTTACTGATCCTGTGAGGCTGAGTAAGCCACCTGTAGACTTGATTAGGAACCGCGGGGCCGAGGAGTTCAGGGCCATAGTTACTGATGATGCTGAAAGGGCCGAGTTCTGGCTTGATAACACCATTCGGGTGTTTGATGAACTGTCATGCACGCCCGATGAATGTCTAAAGTGTGCTATATCCTTGTTGCGGGACTCAGCCTACTATTGGTGGAGGACCCTGATTTCCATAGTCCCAAACGAACGAGTAACTTGGGACTTCTTTCAAACGGAATTTCTAAAGAAATATATTAGTCAACGGTTCATTGATCAAAAGCGTAAGGAATTCTTGGAACTCAAGCAAGGCCGTATGACAGTATCTGAATACGAACATGAATTCGTAAGACTCAGTAGGTATGCTCGGGAGTGTGTAGCTGATGAGGTTGCTATGTGCAAAAGATTCGAAGAAGGATTGAATGAATATTTAAAGCTACTAGTGGGTATTTTGGAGATAAAAGAATTCGTAACACTAGTCAAACGAGCCTGCAAGGCGGAAGAACTTGGAAAGGAGAAGAAGAAGGCTGAATTTGAAGCTAGAGACTATCGTAAAAGATCGACGGGTAAAGCTTTGTTCTCAGCTGTAAAGAAGTTCAGGGAGGACACTAATAAGTTGAGGACGACTGCGGGAATTTCCATCAGAGCACGACCATCGACGGACTCCCGAGCTACTTCGGTAGCTAGTGTGGGCAATAATCGTCAAGAGAAACCTGAATGTCCCCAATGCGAAAGACGACACCTAGGTGAATGTTGGGGTAAGTCTACTAACAGGGCCTGTTACGGATGCGGTTCGAAGGACCACTTCATTAGAGATTGCACGGAGCTTGATGAGAAGAATAAGATTCAAGGTGCAAGACCTAGTGGAGTGACAACTGGAGGTAGACCACCGAGAATTTTAGGAGGTAGGGGTGGTAGTCAGAGAGGGGCCTCTGATACGGCTGTTCGAGCCGAGAACCGTACTCCTGCTAGAGCATATGCCATTCGCGCACGAGAGGAGGCATCCTCCCCTGACGTCATCACTGGTACCTTCACTCTCTTTGATACTAATGTGATTCCATTGATTGACCCTGGCTCTACTCATTCATATGTATGTGAAACCTTAGCATCCAGTAAGACTCTACCTGTTGAGTCTACTGAGTTAGTAATTCGAGTGTCAAACCCTTTGGGTCAATATGTACTTGTTGATAAAGTGTGTAAGAGATGCCCTCTAATAATCCGAGAATCCTGTTTTCCGGCCGATTTGATGCTTTTGCCGTTTGACGAATTTGATGTTATTCTTGGTATAGATTGGTTGACCGTACATGATGCAGTGGTGAACTGCAAAAGAAAAACCATCGATTTGAGGTGCGCAAATAACGAGATAATTCGAGTTGAGTCTACGGACTTAAGGGGGTTACCAGCTGTAATATCAGCAATGTTGGCCCAGAAATATGTAAGAAAAGGGTGCGAAGCATACCTTGTGTATGTACTTGATGACAAAGAATTAGAAAAGAAACCCGAATCTGTACCGGAGGTTTGTGAATACCTAGATGTTTTTCCTGAAGAATTACCGGGTTTACCACCTGTTCGGGAGGTAGAGTTTGGTATTGAGCTTGTACCTGGAACTACGCCAATTTCGATAGCTCCGTATCATATGGCACCAACCGAGTTAAAGGAATTGAAAGCTCAATTGCAAGAGTTGACGGATAGAGGTTTCGCTCGACCAAGTTTCTCACCTTGGGGTGCACCAGTATTGTTCGTGAAAAAGAAGGACGGAACCATGAGGTTGTGCATTGACTATCGTCAACTGAATAAAGTGACGATAAAGAATAAATATCCATTACCGCGTATTGATGATTTGTTTGATCAACTAAAGGGAGCCTCAGTGTTTTCAAAGATAGATTTGAGATCGGGTTATTATCAGTTGCGGATTTGAGATTCGGACGTACCCAAAACTGCTTTCAGAACGAGGTACGGTCACTACGAGTTCTTAGTGATGCCGTTCGGGCTCACTAATGCCCCTGCGGTATTTATGGATTTGATGAATCGGATCTTCAGACAGTATTTGGACCGGTTCGTAGTTGTGTTCATTGATGACATCTTAGTCTATTCAGGAGATGAGACCGAACATGCTGAGCACCTGAGATTAGTGTTGCAAATTTTGCGGGATAAGAAGTTATATGCTAAGTTCAGTAAGTGTGAGTTCTGGTTAAGAGAGGTTAGCTTCTTGGGTCATGTGGTATCCGCATCGGGTATTCGAGTTGACCCGAGCAAAATTTTAGCCATACTTAACTGGAAGCCTCCAAGAAATATTACTGAAGTTCGGAGCTTCCTAGGGCTCGCCGGTTATTACCGACGATTTGTAAAAGGTTTCTCAATGATAGCTGCACCGTTGACGAAACTACTCCAAAAAGATGTTGAGTTTGAGTGGACAGAGAACTGTCAGAAGAGTTTCGATCGACTAAAGACCTGTTTAACCGAAGCTCCAGTGCTAGTACAACCGGAGTCCGGCAAAGAGTTTGTCATTTATAGTGATGCATCCTTACTTGGGCTAGGTTGTGTGTTGATGCAAGAAGGTCGAGTTGTGGCTTACGCGTCGAGACAATTAAAGCCGCATGAAAGAAACTATCCGACCCATGATCTTGAATTGGCGGCCATAGTGTTCACCCTGAAAATATGGCGGCATTACTTGTTTGGGGAAAAGTGCCATGTATTTTCGGATCACAAAAGTCTCAAATATTTGATGACTCAAAGAGACTTAAATCTGCAACAAAGACGTTGGCTTGAGTTGTTGAAAGATTATGAGCTTGTCATTGATTACCACCCGGGAAAGGCTAATGTGGTTGCGGACGCCTTAAGCCGAAAATCACTGTTTGCTTTACGAGTGATGAATGTGCACTTGTCTGTTCTACCCGACAATGAGTTAGTAGCTGAATTAAAGGCCAAACCATTATTGATTCGTCAAATTCGTGAAGCTCAGAAAGTCGACGATGAATTGGTTGCAAAACGGGCTGAATGTATTCCGAATATGGAATCCGGATTTCAAATTGATGATGACGATTGTTTGATTTTCAGAAGTCGGTTGTGTGTTCCAAGAAATTCAGAACTCATTTCGATGATTCTGAACGAAGCCCATTGTAGCCGAATGTCAATTCACCCGGGGAGTACGAAAATGTACAACGATTTGAAACGTCGGTTTTGGTGGCATGGTATGAAACGAGACATCTCCGACTTTGTTTCGAGATGTTTAATATGTCAACAAGTGAAAGCGGAACATCAAGTGCCTTCAGGATTACTTCAGCCGATCATGATACCCGAGTGGAAATGGGATCGAGCCACAATGGACTTTGTGTCCGGACTGCCATTGTCAGCAAGTAAGAAGGATGCGATTTGGGTTGTTGTTGATAGACTGACTAAGTCGGCTCACTTTATCCCCGTGCGTACGGATTTTTCATTGGATAAACTAGCCGAATTGTATGTTTCTCAGATTGTGAGATTACACGGGGTACCTATTTCTATCGTGTCGGATAGAGATCCGAGATTCACCTCGCGATTTTGGAAGAAATTGCAAGAAGCTTTGGGTACCAAGCTGCATTTTAGCACCGCTTTTCATCCACAAACCGATGGTCAATCCGAGCGGATAATTCAGATACTTGAGGATATGTTGAGATGTTGCATCCTCGAGTTTAGTGGTTCATGGGAATGGTATTTACCTTTGATTGAATTCGCTTACAACAATAGTTTTCAATCAAGTATTAAGATGGCACCTTACGAGGCTTTATACGGTCGTAAATGCCGTACACCATTGTTTTGGACCGAGCTCGGTGAAAGTAAAATTTTCGGAGTTGATTTGATTAAAGATGCCGAACAGAAAGTAAAGGAAATCCGTGAAAGTCTGAAAGCAGCCACAGATCGTCAGAAATCGTATGCGGATTTGAAACGAAAAGACATTGAATATCAGGTGGGAGATAAAGTGTTTCTTAAAGTTTTGCCTTGGAAAAAGGTACTTAGATTTGGCCGTAAGGGCAAGTTGAGTCCGAGATTCATTGGGCCGTACGAAATCTCCGAACGAGTTGGTCCAGTTGCATATCGATTGATTTTGCCCCCTGAACTTGAAAAGATCCACGACGTCTTTCATGTTTCGATGCTTCGACGCTATAGATCTGATCCATCGCACATAATTAGCCCATCAGAGGTTGAAATTCAAGCCGATATGAGTTATGAAGAAGAACCGATGCGTATCCTAGCTCGTGAAGTGAAGGAGTTGCGAAACAAAAGGGTTCCGCTAGTAAAGGTGTTATGGCTCAAACACGGGATCGAGGAAGCTACTTGGGAAACCGAGAGCTCGATGAAAGAACGATACCCAAACTTATTTACCGGTAAGATTTTCGGGGACGAAAATTTCTTAAGTGGGGGAGAGTTGTGACAGCCCAAAATTGACCCTAGTCAGGAAGTGGTTTCGGGACCACAAAACTGAGTCATAAAAATAATTAATTGCTATATTCTATGCTTATTATGTGTGTGCATGAGTATGTGGAAGTTTCATTCTCTAATTTTGCCAATTGCATGAGAAATTATTAAATAGGGATCGATATGAGACATGGTGAAATATGATAGGCTAATTTAAAATGGTCTATTAGTGCATGTACCAAAAAGGGTGGTTTTGCATGTCAATTTACCCAAAAGATGAAGAGTGGCCGGCCAAGGGGTGATGGTGCTCCACTTATTCTAATTTAATATGTTTTGTTTAGTTAACAAATGGCTTAAAATAATTATAATAAAATTGAATAAAAGAGAAAAAGGGGAGAGGAGTGTTCATCTTCTTCTCCATCTTGCCAAAACCGAAACAAAAAGGAAACAAATAGGGAAGTTTTCATTAAGGCAATTCGGCAACCCTTTTTCTAGCTGGAGGTAAGTTTTGAAATGTTGGTTTTAACTTCCTTTGTATGTTGAGCTAATTGTGGAAATGCATTTCGGCAATGTCATGAAAAATCAAACTTTATGGTGGTTTGGGCATTAAGCCGTATATCAAGAGGTTAGGAGTAGAGATTGTTTCATGTTGTATTGAATAAGTAGAGATTATTATGAGGTTGAAATTTGTGGAATTTTAGTTAAGTAATGCTTGGTACATTCGGCCATATGGGTTAATGGAATGTTTTTTTATTTGTTAATTTCTTTTATGAGAAATGGGTAATTGTTAAAGCCGAATGAGTTATGGAAGTTTTTATAAATGTATGAAGTTCAAGGTGCAAAATTTTAGTCTTGATGTTATGGATAATTCGGTTGAGATATGGGGAGAGGGAGTTGTCATTTAGGTTAAGATCAAAGGGATGAGCAATAGGCATTAAAAGGTGAAATGTGTGAAACTTAAAGTGTAAAAACCTATATGTAATTACATAGGAAATGTTAAAAAAAAACTAACATGGTATATTCGGCCATGTAGAGTACATCCTAGAGATATTATAATTAATTCCCTACAATCGACTAAATGGGTGATTAGTAAGGGTGATTGCCGAATATACTAACATACATATGCATGTGTAATTGGATTGTAAATATTTAGCAAGGCGGTTAAACTAGTTGATTTATTGATTAAGCTCAAGGAGTTAAAGGAGGAGAATCAAGCAAAGGCAAAGAAAAGATCATCGAGTAGCCGAGTTGGAACCGTCTTACCCAACACAAAGTAAGTCATTAAGCATATAGTTTGTATTAATTTAAATGGTCATAACGTCTATGTAATGATGCTGAATGGAATGATAAATATATATATACACATGTATGCATGTGGTGATGAAAGTGTTGAATGAAAAGAAAGAGGTGAGATGTATTGAGTCGTTGATCTCGGCACTAAGTGTGCGGGTATAAACATTTATGATCATGAGATTGGCACTAAGTGTGCGGGTTTAAATTGTACAGCACTAAGTGTGCGAGTTTGATTATATAGCACTAAGTGTGCGAGTTTGATTATATAGCACTAAGTGTGCGAGTTTGATTATATAGCACTAAGTGTGCAAGTTTGATTATGTAGCACTAAGTGTGCGAGTTTGATTATATAGCACTAAGTGTGCGAGTTGATTATATAGCACTGAGTGTGCGGACTTAATATATACTTTTGAATCACTATGGACACTAAGTGTGCGACATTATTAAGTTGATCACGGACAGCGGATCGGGTAAGTACCTTGAGTTCATGGCTAATAGGCGCTATGTTTATATTTTGAGTTGAGCTTGGTAAGTTTGAACCTATGTGACAATTATAATTGAAGTCACGTACATAAGATTTATCGTGGAATAGGTGAAAGGTCGTTTAGTTGTATGATTGTAACGATGATTAGCCCTTGGCATGGCTAGTCATGATCATGATTTGTGATATGTATGATGAATTACTAGTTAGATCAAGGAGAAATCACGAAATAGGCATAGTTGCTTTAGTAACAGATGCTGGCAGCAGCAGTGACGTGAGATTGAAAAATCACTAAAAATAGTAGGAGTGGAATTAATTAATGAATAAATTATGTAATCAAAGCTCGATGAGTCTATTTTCATATAGAAGAAACGAAATGACCATATGAGCTGTATGTTAGGAGATAATTAAACTCTTGTGAAACAGGGCCAGAGCGATTTCTGGATTCCCTGTTCTGACTTCGGAAATTCATTATAAATTAACCAGAGATAATTAGAAGTCATGCCATATGTGCATAGATTTCCCTTCGAGTCTAGTTTCTATAGAAATAAACGAAATCAGTAATGAAGCCCTGTACAGGGAGATATCCAAGTCGTAATGCGCAAAGGTCAGTGTAGTTGATCCCTGTAACATGGGAGACTTTGACTAATAAACTGTACTAATTGGCCCAACCAAAATTCTAGAAAAAAATATGTAGATGGGCATATGAGTCTATTTTCAGGAAAAATTTACGGAACTGGATTTCGAGTTTCAGAACTCAAGATATGATTTTTAAAGCGACTAGTATGCAGATTGGCAGCTTGTTTGGGAAATTTTTTTAAGTGGTTTGAAGTCTGTTAGCACCTCGTGTTATACTCCGGCGACGGCCTCGGGTTCGGGGTGTTACAAGAGGTCCATGATTACAATGTCACCATAAAATCATCCCGTTGAACACTTCGGATCAATCCTCGATACTTGGTGGTTTCCGCACATAGCTCCACCCATCATATTTCATATAGTTCGGCTCTCTTGTACACATGGTGAACACTTATTACTACCCATGTGACCTAGCCAATTTATCTCGTAGCTCTCTTGTCTACATAGTGTCCTTCACTTGGAAACACACATGCGACCTAGCTACATTTATCCTCTCCCGTAGCTCTCTTGTCTACATGGTATACATCCCGTATCACACATGTGACCTAGCTACCATATAGTACCTCGTAGCTCTCTTGTACACATGATGTGCACTCAGCACCATACATGTGACCTAGCTACGTACCATATTTATTATCCAATCTTTCCGAAGGTTCAACCGGCATTTTTCTCTCTATTACTTATTTCCATTCTTCCAATTGTAGATTATGATTCAAAATCAGCTAAAATACATAAAATATGCTGAAATATAAAAACGTAAATATAGATAATGTATTATTTACAAACAAACTTACCTCGGTGCAAAATATGGAAATTTTGCAATTTAGTCCAAAATCTTTTCCTTCCCCCGTTCAAGGTTGATTCCACGCCTTTCTTGATCGATAAAAACACATTTAGCTCATTTAACACTTATACTATCTATTTCAATCCAAAAATCACATTATGGAAAAATTACGTTTTTGCCCCCTAACTTTTACAAAATTATGATTTTTCCCCTAGGCTCAGAAATTTAATTTCAGCCCTTATTCTTATGTTTTATGACATGCTGATCATTTTCCCTTCTATGGCAACATCAAATTCTTACTCTAACACATAGTTATGAACAATAGGTATTTTTACCGATTATGCCGTTTTGCTCGTTTTCACTAAAAATCGCTTAGAAAAGATCGTTATCTTAACTTCAAACATTCATATTCTACCATAAAACATCAAAATACATGCATATAATTCATGGGTAAATTTCTAAACATAAACCCTAACTCGAAATAATGGTAGAAATAGGTAAACCGAGCTACGAGGATTTCAAAAATGTAAAGAACATTAAAAACGGAGCTTGAATGCACTTACTATTGAGCTTGAAAGCTTGGAAAAAACCCTAGCTATGGTGGACATACAAGGTTCGGCCAAGGAAGAATATGGATGGACAAAATTTTGGCTTATTTTTCCCATTTTATTTCTTTTAATTACCAAATGACAAAAATACCCTTAAGGCCTTTCTTTAAAATTTTGTCCTCTTCATGCCAATTTTTGTCCATATAAAGTATAATCGTCTAATTCCATTTAAGGACCTCTACTTAAGACCCCCATTTCAATCAAGTACTTTATAAACTAGAACACACATTTTTCACCTATTTCAATTTAGTCCTAAACATCAAATTAAACACCTAGTCATAAAATTTTCAACCTCGGATTCGTGGTTTCGAAACCACTGTTCTGTTTTGGCCCTAAATCGGCCTTTTACACGTTCTGTAATTTCGTATGGTCCGATAAATCGCGGGCTCAATTTGCCTTTATTGCCAAATCTAAGTACCTTTTTCCATGGTGAAACTTTAAGAAACACTTTGTCTCCGACTTGATACTCTATATCTTTCCGTTTCAAGTCCGCATATGATTTCTGACAATATGATGGTGCTTTTAGACTTTCATGGATCACTTTTACTTTCTGTTCGGCCTCTTTAATCAAATAAACTCCGTAAATCTTATTCTCACTGAGTTCGGTCCAAAACAAAGGTGTACGACATTTACGACCGTACAAAGCCTCGTAAGGTGCCATCTTGATGCTCAATTGAAAACTATTGTTATATGCGAATTCAACCAAAGGCAAGTATCGTTCCCACGAGGCACTAAACTCAAGGATGCAACATCTCAACATATCCTCGAGTATCTGAATAATTCGCTTGGATTGACCATCGGTCTGGGGATGAAATGCGGCTAAAATGCAACTTAGTACCCAATGCTTCTTGCAATTTCTTCCAAAACCGCGATGTGAATCTCGGATCTCTATCTGACACAATAGAAGTAGGTACCCCGTGTAACCTTACAATCTGAGAAACATACAGTTCGGCTAACTTATCAAGTGAATAATCCGTACGTACAGGAATAAAATGAGCCGACTTTGTCAATCTATCAACAACAACCCAGATCGCACCTTTCTTGCTCGGAGACAATGGCAACCCAGATACAAAATCCATTGTGACTCGATCCCACTTCCACTCGGGTATCATGATCGACTGAAGTAATCCTGAAGGCACTTGATGTTCTGCTTTCACTTGTTGACATATCAAACACTTCGAAACAAAGTCAGAAATTCTCGTTTCATACCGTGCCACCAATACTGACGTTTCAGATCATTATACATTTTCGTACTACCCGAGTGAACTGACATTCGGCTGCTATGAGCCTAGTTCAAAATCATAGGAATAAGCTCTGAATTTCTCGGAACACATAATGATTTCTGAACCTCAAACAATCATTGCTATCAATCAAAAACTCTGAATTCTCTTTCGAAACACATAGTGCTCATTTTGCAATTAAATCATCATCACCTATTTGAGCTTCACGGATTTGTTGCACCAATAACGGTTTTGCTTTTAACTTCACTACTAACACATCATCAGCGGACACAGACAGGTGCACATTCATTGCTCGTAAAACAAATAGTGATTTACGGCTTAAAGCATCAGCAACCACGTTAGCCTTTCCCGGATGGTAATCAATGACAAGTTCATAATCTTTCAATAATTCTAGCCAACGTCTTTGTGTCAAATTCAAATCTCTTTGAGTCATCAAGTATTTGAGGATTTTGTGATTGGAATACACATGGCATTTTTCCCCAAACAAGTAGTGGCGCCAAATTTTCAAAGCGAAAACAATAGCAGCTAACTCGAGATCATGAGTCGGATAGTTTTTCTCATGTGGCTTCAATTGTCTCGAAGCGTACGCTACAACTCTACCCTCTTGCATCAACACATAGCCCAAACCATTTAGAGATGCATCACTGTAGATCACAAATTCTTTACCGGATTCTAGCTGAACTAACACTGGAGCTTCGGTCAAAAGAGTTTTCAATTGATAAAAACTTTTATGGCACTTTTCTGACCACTCAAATTTGATGTCTTTCTGAAGCAACTTTGTCATCGGTGTTGCTATCATCGAGAAACCTTTCACAAACCGTCTGTAGTACCCGGAAAGTCCCAAAAAACTTTAAACTTCCGAAACATTTCTAGGAGGCTTCCAATCAAGTATAGCTAAAATTTTACTCGGATCAACTCGGATACCTGATGCGGATACAAAATGCCCCAAAAAGCTAACTTCTCTCAACCAAAATTCACATTTACTGAACTTCGCATATAATTGCTTGTCTCACAAAATCTGCAATACTACAAGTGCTCGATATGTTCAGTTTCATCGCGTGAATAGATCAAAATGTCATTTATAAACATGACTACAAATTGATCCAAATACTGTCTGAAAATCCGATTCATTAGATCCATAAAAACTGCAGGGACATTAGTAAGCCCAAACAGCATTACTAAGAACTCGTAGTGTCCGTACCTCGTTCTGAAAGCGGTTTTAGGCACATCAGAGTCTCTAACTCGCAACTGATAATAACCCGATCTCAAGTCTATCTTCGAAAATACTGAGGCTCCTTTCAGTTGATCAAACAAATCATCGATTCGCGGCAACGGGTATTTATTCTTTATCGTTACTTTATTAAGTTGACGATAATCAATACACATTCTCATAGTTCCGTCTTTATTTTTCACAAACAATACTGGCACACCCGAGGGAGAAAAACTCGGTCGCGCAAAACCTCTATCTGTCAACTCTTGTAACTGAGATTTCAATTCTTTTAGTTCGGTTGGTGCCATACGATACGGAGCTATCGAGATCGGTGTAGTCCTTGGTACAAGTTCAATACCGAACTCTATCTCCCAAACAGGGGGTAATCCAGGTAATTCCTTGGGAAACACATCCAGATATTCACAAACCACGGGCACAGTCTCAAGTTTCTTTTCTGATTCTTTACTATCCAGTACGTACGCAAGATATGCTTCACACCCCTTTTTCACATATTTCTGAGCCAACATCGAGGATATCACTACCGGTAATCCATTCAAATTGGTAGACTCAACTCGAATTATCTCATTATTTGAACATCTCAAATCAATTGTCTTTCGCTTGCAATTCACTACTGCATCATGCATAGTTAACTAATCCATACCGAGAATGATATCAAACTCGTCAAATGGTAATAACATTAAATCAGCCGAAAAGCAAGAATCTCGGATCATCAGGGGACATTTCTTACATACTTTGTCAACTAGCACATAACGACCCAAAGGATTCGATACCTGAATCACAAACTCAGTAGACTCAATAGGTAGAGTCTTACTGGATGCCAAAGTTTCACATACATATGAATGAGTAGAACCGGGGTCGATCAAAGCAATCACATCAGTATCAAAAAGAGTAAAAGTACCGATAATAGCATTTGGCGAAGAAGCATCCTCACGCGCTCGTATAGCATAGGCTCTGGCAGGAGCACGAGCCTCAGAACGTACAGCAGTATCTTTGGCCCCTCTTTGATTTCCACTAGCGTTACCCGCATGTCTAGGTGGTCTACCTCGTGTTGTAGTGTTACTAGGTCTCCCACTCGGATCAGTTTAGCTAATTTCAGACAGCCTCTGATAAAGTGATCAGCTGATCCACACTTGAAACAAGAGCGGTCATGAAATCTATAGCTTCCTGAATGCTATTTACCACAATGCTTGCACTCAGATCTGTCCTGACGATCATTACCGACACTGGCAACAGAGGTGGCTTGCGTACTCATAGAGGGTCGATCACAGTTCTGTCTGGAAAAACCTGAAGTATTCTTAGATTGGCCTGAGTCATCTCTAAATTTCTTTGATGACTGATGAAAGGATTTTCCCGAAGATCTTTTATAGAACTCTCTAGCTCTATCATCAGCTTTTCTTTTCTCTTTACCTAGTTCTTCGGCTTTACAAGCTCACTCGACAAGCACTACAAACTCTTTGCTTTCCAAAATACCCACCAACAGTTTGATGTCTTCATTCAACCCGTCCTCGAAGCGTTTACACATGATAGCCTCAGACGAAACACATTCTCGAGCATATCTACTAAGTCTGAAACTTTCGATCATAATCAGTAACTGTCATGAGCCCTGTTTGAGCTCGAGAAATTCCTTCTGTTTCTGATCGATGAATCTTTGACTGATATATTTCTTGCAGAACTCGGTTTGAAAGAATTCCCATGTAACCCATTCTCTCGGCACAACTGAAATCAAGGTATTCCACCAATAGTAGGCAGAATCACGTAACAGAGATATAGCACATTTTAAGTACTCCTTAGGTGTGCACGATAATTCATCAAACACACGAATGGTATTATCGAGCCAAAACTCAGCCTGCTCGGCATCATCACTGTTAGTAGCTTTGAACTCAATAGCCCGGTGCTTTCGAATTCTATCAACCGGGGGCTTGCTCAACCTCAACGGGTCAACTACAGGAGGTACCACAGGTGCAGGGGTTGTATTAGTCAGGGTGGGGGATGTGAAACAGCCGGATTAGTTCGAACATATTGGGTAAACCAATCGTTCATCATAGCATAGAAGGCTTTCTTAGCCTCATCATTCTGATTACTAGCATTTGGTTGAGAGTCCAACGGCGCTGTCCCGTGCGCGGGAGTAGGCGCTATGCTCTCTACATCATCAGCTATCGTTCGATCGGGATTGGAATTCATTACTATACAAAAAACACATTTCAACTGTCAGAAATCATCACACTATCGTATTAACACTTCATGGCATGTATAGCTAGACTCACACGCGCTACGTGAGTCCTAGAATCGATTAAACCGTAGCTTTGATACCAATAAAATGTAATACCCCTATAACCCGTATCCGTCGCCGGAGTGGGTTATGAAGAATTACCAATCCAAAACACTACATTTGTACATTCACATTTACATAAGTTCATTAGCAATTATATGCATAGCCAAACAAAATCAAAGATTGAAATTCAGACTTATACCGACATTCAAAAGTTACCATATTCACATGGCTTATATACAACAACATCTCAAAATATCATTCACTTAAGTCTATTCTATACATGCCATACAAATTCCAAAACATAATAGTACCAAAACGATAGATAGTGTGACGAGTTGCTAACGATCCCCGAGCAAGTGGCTGGAGTCAACGATCTGAAAATAGAGAAACATAACAAACGGAGTAAGCTTCCATAAGCTTAGTAAGTTTTAAGCAATGCAAACAATTAAATTCAATTATAAATCGATCAATCAAATTCTCAAGTGACAGTTCTTAGATATATTGCCATTTGGCCTAATACATATACAAACATTTAACGTATATTTAGCATATTAACTTCACTTGAATCTGAATTCATATAAGATAAGTAAATCAAATATTTTCACATAACTTCACATTTTGGCCGAATGTATCAGGATCATATACATATAGTCTTAATACTTATTCACATATACATCATATTACATACTTGGGATTCAATCCCAATCAAGCTCATATAAGTACAAGATACATACCTGGCCAACTTAAGGTATTATACGATTTCCATTGTCGTTTTATCACGAAGTCTCAAAATCTTAGATTTATATCAAATCACTGGCAATTAGCCTACTAGGTTTAAAACCCGAATTCATCACCGGCACGAAGCCTGCTAGACTTTAAGTCTGAACTCATTCACCGGCATTACGCCTGCTAGGCTCGAAGCCTGATATTAACTCACCGGCATTATAGCCTTCTAGGATCGAAGCCCAATATTAACTCACCGGCATTATAGCCTGCTAGGCTCGAAGCTCGATATTAACTAACCGGCATTATAGCCTGCTAGGTTCAAAGCCTGAATAGTAACGTACGATAATCAAATCAACAAGTTCCATATAACATAATCATATTAGTTAGGTACTAGCATCATTTGAACATATATAATTATACATCTCAATCACTTTTCTTTCATCTCATTTTCACACTTAGCATTCGATAGCTTATGCATAACATTTCGCTCACATTCATTTCAAACTTATCATTCGCTTATAAAAGCACATTGCATATTTACCAACATGTTATACTTGCCATTAGGCCATTTAAGCATGATACAATACACCATCATTTCATCTTTAACATTCGGGTAAATCCATACCTTATAAGGAATACTTAATTCACATAATATATCAGATTATAATCAATTGCTATTTACGTTTGATTACTTAAAACTTACCTCTAATGTTGACAAACGATTACAACGACTATTCGATTACTTTCTCCTTTCCCCTGTCCAACTTTGGTCCTCTAAGCTCTTGAGCTAAATCAAACAAATTTACTTCTCAGTCAAACACATACATACGGCAACCATATACATTTCAAAAACCAATTCATTCGTATCATTTGTCCACTTATGTCTATCACCATTTCATTTTCAAATTTATGTACTTTGTAAGTCACATTCGAACACATTCGGCACTATGCATCTTTTCAAATATTTCTTTTAACATTAAACTCAACTTATAACCTTCTTCTAATTAAAAACATTCAACACCAACTAGTCATGCTTACATGCCATAGCCGAATATCATTTTAGACATTTGAGAAATCATTTCTCAACTCAACTTATAATTGTGCATATCTCATTCAAAACATCCACACCAATTTATTATACAATTAACCATAGCCGAATACTAAATCAAATAAATATTTGTTCACATTTTCATAACACATATTTATCAACTAGTCCATATATTAGCTTTTAGCATATTCGATCATTAGAGCGACCTATTTAACTTTCAAGCATTCATTTCTAATTTTAATTAAACAATGCCGAATGCCATTAACTACTAATGCCACACACACATATGCATAAAATTCATCCATACATAACCTATAGCTTATTCGGCCATTCATCACTCAAACCTATTAAAGCTTCATATCAAACTTCCTTGGCCGAATACACATATAAGCACATAATGCACATTTAGCATTTTTATTTACTTCATGATACATTCGGCCTTGGCATAATTTCATTAAATATCCCTATTAGCCACTTCACAAATCAATTATATCATCTACTTAATATTTCATAACTTATCATGCTAGCCGAATATTATTTATTCAAGTTCTCATTCGGCCATAGCACACACAACATGTTAGCCGATTTTCCCACTTAACATCTAATGCACATATATGCTCATTTGTCTAGCTCAACTTCACCTATCTACCATTACTCATAAAACGAACATGAAACAACAACCATTTCCTTCAATTCAATTCATGACCGAATGCTCACAACACAACAATTTTCAAAATTTAAACATGGGTTAACTAAGCAATGCTTTGACCATGCTAATTTCGCAAGAGTATTAAGAAAATACATGGAACATTCCTTTGAATCATGCTAAGTAAATGACCGAATGTGCTTGAGCATTTTTCCTCTTTTTTTCTCTTAATTTTGGCTATGAAGAACAAAGATGAACAAGTTTTTTCCTTTTCATCCTTTTGTTATTTTATTTATCTTTATTTTATAATATAAAGCCATTAAATATTATAATGCTAGTTTAAAATGCATATATTGTTTATCATCATCATTATGGCCGGCCAGTACAAATTAAAGTGGGAAATTTGACATGCAAGTCCACCTATTTTAAACCATAAAATATTTGGCCACTACAAATTAACCTATCACATTTTCAAAATTTCTCACATAAGTCCTATTTAATAATTTCACATACAAATGACAAAATCAAAGCATGAAATTTTCACACATGCACTTTCACATATAATAAGCATAGAATATAACATTTAATTATTTTTGTGACTCGGTTTTGTGGTCCCGAAACCACTTTTCGACTAGGGTCAAATTAGGGCTGTCACATTATTTGCATATATGTACTTACTAAGCTCCCACGCTTACCCTCCTTTCTTTTCTTTCCTTATAGTGCCGCCAACCTAGCATCGGGGATCCAGTGACATCAAAAGCTTCGATCACACTATCACTCATGACCTTGGTATAGCTAGTTTCATTGTTATATTTTTTTTGCATGTATAGGGACTTGAGTCTTTGTTTAGTGTTTTGTTAGTTAGCCATAATGTGTTGGCTCATATGATGAATATGGTACTCATTTTGATTTATAAATAGAAGATGATATTTTCATGGATGAGTAAATTGAATAAATGAAATGTTACCCATTGTGGTTATTTTGGTTATGCGATGTGCCCTTATGTTAGTATAGAGTGATTTTTGTACAGGTTACATAAGTAAGGGTGACAAAAAGGCTTGGGAAATAGCCTTATTTTATTCACACGGGTAGGCACACGGGTGTGTTTCTAGGCCGTGTGTGACACATGGTTCAACATATGGGCATGTGATATGGCCGTGTGTCCCCTACACGTAAAAATTGTAAGTCAGTATGCATGGTAGTAAACACACGGGTAGAGACACGGCTGTGTGTCTCAGCCATATGCAGGGCACGGCCTAGCACACGGGCGTGTGCCTTGGCCGTGTGGCCCTTAAGGATTGCTGACGTCAGAAATAGAATATCCAAGTTTTTGCACATGGGCTAGGACACGGGCGTGTCATGGTCGTGTGAAGGACACAGGCCAGAGACACGGGCATGTTCCAGGCCATGTGAAAACCCCTGTATGTGTGTATTTAGAATTAATTCCACACGAGTATAAGACACGAGTGTGTCCCTGTATGGCTTAGGCTGTGTGAGCCACACGGGCCAATAGCATGACCATGTTGAATTGTCACACGGGCGTGTTGCCCCTCCCACACGGGCGTGTGCCCCTGTGTTAAATGTAATATCCCAAATTAGGGCCTAATCGGAATAGTGGTTTCGTGACCATAAATCTGAGATAGAAATAATTATTTTATGACTATTTTGAGGTCTATGATATGATTCCATGATTGTGTGAAAATTTCGTGAAGAAATTCTATGCATAAAGTGTTTAATTTGAAGTTAGGGACTAAATTGAATAAGTTGCAAAACTTGCATTCTAGAAGTTTCTAGTATGAAATTGCTTTGAAATATTAATTAGGAGGTCTAAATAGAAATTTTACCAATTTCTAAGTTTATGGACAAAAATTGGACATGGATGGAATTTTTGGAAAGTTTAGTAAAAAAGGCATTTTGGTCATTTAGGGGTAAAATGAATTCAAATACAAAATTTAAAAGCCAATTTTGTTCATCTTCTTCACCATGGACGTGTATACCAAGGGAGACTACATGGCTAGGGTTTCCAAGCTTCCAAGCTCAATTGTAAGTCCATTCTAGCCTTGTTTTTAATGATTTTTACATTTTTGGAGTCCTGGTAACTTGATTTAACTTATGCTAATAATAATTCAACCTAGGGTTCATAATTGGAAAAATACCCATAGGTGAAATTTGTGTATTTTGGTGTTTTATGATATAATATGAGGTTTTAAATTATGTTAGACAACTTGTGCTACTTGGTTTTAAGTGAAAACGAGTAAAAGGGCTTAATCGGTAAAAATACCTAATAGTCATAAGTACATGTTAGAGTGAGAATTTGATGTTTCCATAGAAGGGAAAATGATCAGCATGTCATAAAACATAAGAAAATAGGATGAAGTTTAATTTCTGAACCTTGGGGCAAAAGTGCAAATATGCAAAAGTTTAGGGGTCAAAATGAAAATTTGTAAAAAATAATTTTTGGACCCGTATGAATAGTGTGACTAATTATTAGGCTAAATGTGATATTATAGATGAAGAAAATTGAGATTCGGGCTTAAATCAGGAAAATACAAGGTTATGGACTAAAATGGTAAATTACCGTTTCTGGATCGAGGTAAGTTCGTATGATAATAATAATGCAATGTTATGTTTGAATTATATTTCTTACTATTATTTCATATATTGTATGATTTAATATATTGGAAAAGTTGATGGAATGGTATTTATGATGTGGAAATATGACATGAAAGAATGTTACATGAAATGCAAGAAAATGATGATACATGACAAGTGATATATGAAATATGTGATATATGTTATGTAAATTCTTAAAAGCTGATTTGATATTTGAGTTGTGTCTTATTATACTATGAATGGGCAATTGGTACTATGGATAGTGAGATCGACACTTCGAGTAAGTTCGTACATAAATAATCTATCGATTCTTTTTATGTTATTATATTTTGATATCATATGAAATGTGGCTGCCTATCAAATGGTTATTTGATGTAAGTTATGAATTTAAATTAATTACGGACAATTTAGTAAAATGTTGAAAAGTGAGGAATTTCCCGGTTGAACCTTCGGAATAGAAACGATAAAAATGAACTATTGTGAGGTCACGTGTGTAGTACTAAGTGCAGGCTACTACGTGTACCGGATAATTGGTCGCATGTGTAGTACTAAGTGTAGGCTACTATGCGTACCCAAAAACTGTGATCACGTGTGTAGTACTAAGTGCAATTACTACGTGTACCAGATTATTGGTCGCATGTGTAGTACTAAGTGCAGGCTACTATGCGTACCAGATAGCTTCGGCTACAAGTGTGGAAATGGGGAAATGTGCAGGCAATTGTGTATCTGTTATTATTCCGATGAGTTCAACGGGAAATCGATTAAATGAAAATACATGTGAAAGTGATTATGTGATGAAAAAGTGAAAGTATATATTTATTTGAATTTATGAGCAATATGCTCAATATTTGAGCGAACCTCGGTAAAATGGAATGGATTAAGTGAATTGTGTAAAAGTGGACTTTAGTAGTAAAATAGTGTTGAACAGCAGCAGTGCTTGACTTTGAAAATTTACCAAAAATTGTGTAAGTTGAATTAAATTTCAAAAAAATTATTGAATTAAATATTAATGAGTCTATTTTCATATAAAAGAAACAGGGGGAGCAAAAGAGTTATATATTATGTGATATTATAATTTTTGTGAGACAGTGTCAAAATAAATTCGAGATCCCCTATTCTGACTTTATAAATTCACCATAAATTGTAAAAAAATTATTAAGAGTCATACCTTACATGCATGGATTTCTTATTGAGTCTATTTTTAAGGAAACAAACGGAATGGTCTTTGAAATTCTGTACAGGGAGAAATTTTGTTTGTAGTGCACAGGGGTCAGAGTAGTCATACCCTAAAACAGGGGAAACTTTAATGAATAAACTGTACTAATTGGATAAACAAAAAATTCTGGAAATTTTATGGGAGAAATATATATGAATCTAGTTTCAAGGAAAATTAACTAAACTAAATTTGTAGTTTTTTAGCTTCAGATATGAATGATTTAGTGACTATAACTCAATAAAATAGCTTAACCTGAACATGTGTAATTGTACAATTATAGTGTTTTATCTCGAAAAGCGTGGTAGTAATTGCTTATTATTTTCATATGAACTTACTAAGCGTAAAGCTTACCCATCCTCTCCATTTCTTTAGTATTGGCAGGTCGGCTCAGGGTTGGAGATCGTCGGAGGCAAAATCACACTATCAAACTATCATTTTGGGAGAATTAATTCAAATATTAGAAATATCAAGTGAGTGGCATGTATAGGAAGTTGGTTTGTGATATGTATTTTTATTATGATTTTGACCATACGTATCAGTCTGCATTGAGTTATCGTATATGATCATGAGATGTAGTCCTTATCCATTATGGTTTATATGTTTAATTAATCGTGCCATGTCCTATGTTTTGATGTGATGATATAGTTAGCTTTGTTTGTTATGCATGTGTTGGAAAAGTTTTGAATTAAATGAAATTTTATGGCCCGATTTTCGTCTATGTGTATTGTTAAGCCTGGTAATGCCTCGTACTCTGTTCCAGCCTTGGATACGGGTAAGGGGTGTTACATTAAAAGTTATTTTTAGAGTTCTTTAAAAGACTCGGATTGTTTCCGAATGGGTTCCAATGGATGTTTTGGGATTAATAGGCTCTTATTAAGGAGTTTATAAATAAAATTGAAAAAGTTTTAATTTGACCATGTTTTGGTGTTATGAAAATGTCTATATGCATAAGTTTAAGTAGGTAATGCCTCATATTCCGACCCTGTGTGGGGCACGAGTGTGGGGTGTTACATGGCAAATTTATCAAGCGGACCCCAATTTTGTGGAGGAAAAAAGGCAACATACATGTATATATTCTCACATGCGATTTTATCTCACGAGCTCTCACATGATTATGCAACCTAGGCAAGTCGGGTGAATTCATAACGCGAATTGTTTTGTAGATCTCATTGGATCTGGCCATAGCCATAGACCTGCCTTCATTCAAACATCCCATTAAGGACTTTCATTGTAACACCCCTAACCCATATCCGTCGCCAGACTAGGGTTAAGAGGCATTTTCGGACATATCGGAACATTTCAAACTCATTTCCCAATCAAAAAGTCATACATCATCATATCATAATCAAATATCCATATAAAGTCCCCTCTTTAGGTCATCGAGACCCTAAACATGCTTTAGAAAGGGGTCGGGACTAAACCGAGCATAGACAAATTTTTCTAAAACTTAAACATTTTTCTAAGTTATAAAGGTCACACGAGAACAGGCCGTGTGCCTCACACGGCATTAGACACGCCCGTGTGTCTAGGCTGTGTCAAAACAGGGCATACATACTGACTTATCCACACGGCCACAAGACACATCCGTGTGCCAGGCTGTGTGAAAATTAGGGAGGCTACTGACTTGGTCACACGACCAGTCACACGCCCGTGTGTCTAGCCTATGTTCGAAACTAACTTGGTCGTACGGCCTAGCACACGCTAGTGTGTGCATCCGTGTGGTCTGCCCAGGCTTATTTCGAAGTGGCCCTCGAGCAATACGGCTAAGACACACACCCGTGTCCCTACCCGTGTGGGCAAAAATAAGTCATTTGAAAGGCCATAATTCCACCCTTTAAGAGTCCTCCCTATAAGCATCAAAACCAACACATTTTATACCAAATTTTCAACCAAAATACAAACCATTCATGCAATAAAATTATCAACAAATTTCATCCTCAATATACAAACCAAATGATGCGATCCCGGTCGTATCATGTTTTGGTATATCTCGATGACATCGAGATAAGCTTAAACTCAAGGGGCCCAAATGCAAAATGAGACCTTTAAATTCATTTATGCTGTTGGAATAAGGACTTTATTTATTTTAGTTACTTTAGTATTTAATTATGTCTTGTTTATTAAATACATATTTTAATTATGACATGCATTATATGTTCTGCATTTAATAAAGTCATGCATTATGTGACTCCCATGTTAGTTTAAGTCAGCTTCATTAAATTAAGTCTTGCATTAAGTAACTCATTTGTTCATTTAGTTTGCATTTTAAACCATGCATTTAAGCATCTTAGTTTAATAAATGAGTTGCTGGACATTTATTCAACTCATCTTAGTTTAATTAATAAGTGTTTTAGTTGAACTTTATTTAATAAGTGTTGCTCTTAATTAATCTAGTTCCTAGGAATATTTATTGATGCATGAGTTAAAGTTCATTTAATAATGCTTCTTTTAATTAAACTAGTTGCTGCAATAAATGATGCATAAGTGTTAGGTCATTTATTTAAATTAGTTGTTAATTTGTTTTAAGCTTAATAATTGAATAAATATGTAGGTTGCAAGTGTTAATTGCAAGTGACTTTCCAACTCACATCCATTACATTTAAAGGTTGTTATGCATTCAATAAGTGACTTTTCAAGAGATTTCGGTTACAAAAGAGGGGGCTGTTACAAAGAGGCTTTATACATCATTAAGAAGTTTTTTTATCAATTAAAGGAGAGCATTATTCTTCTTTAAATTGGGCAGCATCTTTGTTTCATCTTCCATAACCGTTTGCTTCATGAGTAATCACTACATGCATTCAATTTTCCATCAAAGAAGCTGGTGACTATTCAGCTCACCAAAGGACACTTCAAGAGTCACTTTTCAAGCATTCAAGGTCAATTATGTAGCTAAATTGAAGTATATTAAATGGTGGAGTTATTTAGTTCAAGAATTCCAAGAGACTTGATCTTTATTTCAGTTTTTAAGATGTGACCATTCAGCTAGCCTTTTCCTAGCCTTATAAATATTTGTGTAATCAGCCTTCTGAGGAAGAACTTTTTGGACATTTTGTTAACGTTATGCTGCCAAATTTGTGAGGCAAAACTTTCTCTATTTTCGTTCAAGGATTCGTTGGCTACCTAGTGTTCTAGTTGAGTCATTCGATTTCTTTGTCGAAAACCGAACTTATCACTACTCGTAGTGTGGCGTTCAAACATACCAAGGTTCCTACTTTGCTAAGTAGCGGGTCGAGGTTCTCATATTCTCCATCCGACCACCTTGAAAACTTATAAACATTTGGGTCAATATTTTCAAATATTGGTTCGTGTTTGTTTTTGAGATCATTTTCAATTTCATTCCGTTCCATCCTTTCATTTCATCATAATCAAATCATCAATTCACTTCACATTCAATGTTACTATATTTATCTCCATCTTTTATTTTTTTCTATAACCGAACCTACAAAAACTTCATATCCATAAACCCATCTTTGAACCTTTTTTTTACATAACTTTCGCCATTATTTACTTAAAACATCCTTTGAACAAACCGAACGATACTTCTTCGTAGACGATCGGGCAAACTCACATACGACTCGACTCACCCCGAGGCGGATCGTATCATTTGGTATCAGAGCTACAGAAATGAGGAGTACGAGCGTTCCCAGGATAGCCCGTGACTTATCAAGTAAGTGAAAAAAAAAGGTTTCAAAAAAAATAAAAAAAAAGTTCAAAATTCGAAAAAAATTCAGAAAAAAATTCGAATTTTTTTTTTGAAATTAGAACACTGTTTTTACTTCTTTTCCATTTTTCGATCCTGAAACTCTTACTCTCTCATCTACTTCCATCTTTGACCTTTTTGCCACACTATACCCAAATTATTATTTTTTTTATTGTAAGCCTACCCTGTATTAAATCACATCATCCCTTGTTACCCATTTGAAATCGACCACCTAGACTAAGGTTAAGCCTTGGCGAATCTGCTTATGAAATCACGAGAAAGGTAAAGAGATGTAAGTGGAACGAGAGTTGTGAGCGCAATAGAGTGGAGGTAAAAGCCTATTCTCGAGCGTAAAACACGAGTGTGAGTGCCAATAAAATTTTCTTGTGAGTGACTAATGAGGTTTGTGGTGAGGTATTCATTTTCTATTTTGTTTTATTCACTTTTATTTTCATCTATTAATCATGTCTCGAGAAGAGTTTTCAACCTTTGAATTTCAATATTTGCTGAAAGAGATGGAGTGCATGCTCGATTGAAAAATCAAGCCTATCCAAGAAAAGCTAGACCATCGAGCAAGAGCTCAACAGAAGCAAAATTCACCAAGTTAGAAAACGGAGTCAAGAAAATCACGGAGACACACATCTGATGACTACTCGAGAAGAGATTTCTATCGTGATACCTATTCGATAAGAAATTGAGTAGAAAGAAAGAAAACTTCGAGTCTAAGGTCTTTCGAGATAACGAACGAGGGAGCCCAAGTAACTTTCCGTATGCATCCACGAAGACTCATTCACGAAGAATTGATCGTGAAATCTATCTAAATGATTTAACATCTTTCGAACAAAATACTTATCATGCTGATTCACTTGTATTATCTTCAAGTTGTAAAGAAACAATGAGAGAAAAAGAAATAAAAGAGAGGCAAGAGGCGAGTAAGAGAGAAAATGAGAGATTATTGAAAGAGATCGAGAAAGTCATTGAAATAGCCGTTGAAAAAGAAAAAGAACAAAAAGAGAGTGAAAGAAAAGAGAGGAAAAAGATGATCATGAGAGAAAACGAGTGGATTCTAAAAGAAATCGAGAGAAGAGAAAAAGAAGTTGAAAAAGAAAAAGAGTGTGTGCAAGAAAGTAAAGTTGAAAAAGAGAGTGAGCAAAAAGAAAGTGTGGAAGAAACGATTGTTCTTGAAGAAAAAGAAATGAAAGAAAAAGTTGATAGAGAGCAAGAAAAAGAGAGTGTTGTTTCCACTAACCAATCTGTGAGTTCTTCTTGTCTTACCTCTTCTTTTTAGGTTCCTAACAATTCGTGTGACGAACTTCAACTTCAATACTTTCCCGATGAGAGGTGCTTTCGTATGATCAGAAAAGGAAAGGTTGAAGATAAAATCCAACCGCAAGTATTCAAAGATAAGGAATCTTTAGAAATTGAGCCACGGCAAACAGGTTTGAAAGTTGTCGGTAAAATTTTTGATGGCTTAATTTATAAAAGATCCCCTCATTTTGATTTAATTAGCCGTTATTCTTTGTTTGTGGTTGATAAGTTCCTTCTAAGTGGAAGTATAAGGCGGTGTTCTCTTGACTTGTTTTGTGGTGAAAAACTTGTTGATGTCCGATTAAATCGGCAAGCACATAATATCATCTTACATGGTAACGATTCTTCACGAAAGACATTTAAGTTGTTTGATTGTGGTGATTATGTGAATCAACTACTGCCTTGTGCAAAATCTTTAAATTTATGCCCATTTGTCCTGATGAATGTAAGGAATTTTGATTCTTTGTTTTCGTATATGCACAAATTCTTTTGGATCAGCATGTTTGAAATCATGACACGTATGAAACCTTTGTTGCATTTTCTAGCAAGTGAACAAACTTATGTGTTTAAACCTGGAATTTGCTATTTTGGTTCGATATGTGGAAAATTCAAGCATTCCAAATTTTGTGCGACCAATTTTTGTTTGATTGATGATTGGCTTTTGGCTAAGGGAGCAAAATTTAAAAATTCTGAATACAATATAAAATCGTTCCTTGATCATTTTATTTGGATATCCATAAATTTCTTGTGTCATTTTAAAAAGGTAAGGCCAACTCATATTTTTGATCCTCGCATCGATTCAGCATGTCCCTTAAAGTTCAACATCTACAGTGTCACTAACCCCTTTACTTTTCGTGATGGTGATACTTTGAGAAGCGCGAGTTATCCTTGTATTTCTCCTACATTTCAGGTTAGTTCGAGTAAAGAGCTATGAATTTACTATCTCTCCGAAGAGAGGAGGTTTACTTTGATTGAAAAAGGTACTGCTCAAACTGATCCACATTCATCCATTCATATGGGAAAACAAGGTAAGTTTTCTGAATCTTTTAAGATTTAACCACCCCCTTTGAACGTTGATGGAAACATTGTTGATGTTTTGGTTTCTGAAATGCATTCATACCTTGATGAGGTTTATTGTTTTTTTATTAGTAATGGATGGTTTGAAAATGATGAGAACATTACTAACAAAGGTTGTGTCGTTGATGTGCATTCTTTGATCTATGGAAAAACCACATGTTTAAACAAGGCTGTGCACATAAAACTTGTGATGTATGAGTGTTTTATTTTTATGCATGCCCTATTACCGAATTTGGATATCCAACTTGCAAAGGTAAAACTTGTCAATTATTTTGAATTCGGCAATCGATCAAGTGCTCAAGTATGCACCAAGAATTCAAAAAGGAATTGCTCATTCTTGATTCATCATTTTATTATTTCTTGTCTTTATGATGATGACAATATTTTCTGGTGTCAAGCTGTGAATAAAATCTCAAAAAGTTCCTCCTGGTTTAACCTTCATTGTATCACTAACTTGTTTTATTCTTTTATAGGTGACAATGTGAGGTGGTACCCTCTTAAAGAGGGAGGGCTGATTTGTGATCCTCAGAAATTTTTTTCGAGCAAATAGCCCTATTTGAGGACAAATCATCTTCAAGAGGGGGGGTATGATGAGATCCCGATTGCATCATGTTTTGGTATATCTCGACGACATTGAGATAAGCCTAAACTTGAGGGGCCCAAATGCAAAATGAGACCTTTAAATTCATTTATGCTGTTGGAATAAGGACTTTATTTATTTTAGTTACTTTAGTCCTTAATTATGTCTTGTTTATTAAATACATATTTTAATTATGACATGCATTATGTGTTCTGCATTTAATAAAGTCATGCATTATGTGACTCCCATGTTAGTTTAAGTCAGCTTTATTAAATTAAGTCTTGCATTAAGTAACTCATTTGTTCATTTAGTTTGCATTTTAAACCATGCATTTAAGCATCTTAGTTTAATAAATGAGTTGCTGGACATTTATTCAACTCATCTTAGTTTAATTAATAAGTGTTTTAGTTGAACTTTATTTAATAAGTGTTGCTCTTAATTAATCTAGTTCCTAGGAATATTTATTGATGCATGAGTTAAAGTTCATTTAATAATGCTTCTTTTAATTAAACTAGTTGCTGAAATAAATGATGCATAAGTGTTAGTACATTTATTTAAGTTAGTTGTTAATTTGTTTTAAGCTTAATAAATGAATAAATGTGTAGGTTGCATGTGTTAATTGCAGGTGACTTTCCAGCTCACATCCATTACATTTAAAGGCTGTTATGCATTCAGTAAGGTGACTTTTCAAGAGATTTCAGTTACAAAAGAGGGGGTTGTTGCAAAGAGGCTTTATACATCATTAAGAAGTTGTTTTATCAATTAAAGGAGAGCATTATTCTTCTTTAAATTGGGCAGCATCTTTGTTTCATCTTCCATAACCGTTTGCTTCATGAGTAATCACTACATGCATTCAATTTTCCATCAAAGAAACTGGTGACTATTCAGCTAACCAAAGGACACTTCAAGAGTCACTTTTCAAGCATTCAAGTTCAATTATGTAGCTGAATTGAAGTGTATTAAATGGTGGAGTTATTTAGTTCAAGAATTCCAAGAGACTTGATCTTTATTTCAGCTTTTAAGATGTGACCATTCAGCTAGCCTTTTCCTAGCCTTATAAATATTTATGTAATCAGCCTTTTGAGGAAGAACTTTTTGGACATTTTGTTAATGTTATGCTGCCAAATTTGTGAGGCAAACTTTTCTCTATTTTCGTTCAAGGATTCATTGGCTACCTAGTGTTCTAGTTGAGTCATCCGTTTTCTTTGTCGAAAATCGAACTTATCACTACTCGTAGTGTGGTGTTCAAATATACCAAGGTTCCTACTTTGCTAAGTAGCCGGTCGAGGTTCTCATATTTTCCATCCAACCACCTTGAAAACTTATAAACATTTGGGTCAATATTTTCTAATATTGGTTCGTGTTTGTTTTTGAGGTCATTTTCATTTCATTCCGTTCCATCCTTTCATTTCATCATAATCAAATCATCAATTCACTTCACATTCATTGTTTACTATATTTATCTCCATCTTTTATTTTTTTTCTATAACCGAACCTACAAAAACTTAATATCCATAAACCTATCTTTGAACCTTTTTTTTTACATAACTTTTGCCATTATTTACTTAAAACATCCTTTGAACAAACCGAACGATTCTTCTTCGTAGACGATCGGGCAAACTCACATACGACTCGACTCACCCCGAGGCAGATCGTATCACCAAAACATATCAAATCCTAAGCTAAAGTCATATCAAATATGAGTTTCATAACCTCAATTCATTTCATTCAATCTCATGCCATAAACTTACCAATTACCCAAATAAGCACATACCAAAACTTGCCAAATTGACCAATTCACTTGGCCATTCATGAACATATCATATTGACCATAATGCATCACATAGTTTATAGCCATAATTCATTCTTATACACAACCAAATCCAATCCATATCACATGGCTAGATATACACAATACAGAACATATTCAAATACTTCTAGCCTATACATGCCATACTTCAATATTCATATTTTTAAAAGGTACCAAAATAGAGTTCGATAGTGTGGTGGAGATCCTCGACGATCCCCGAGCTTCTGATAGCTTCGATATCTATAAAACAGTTGAAAACACACACAAAGTAAGCTTTCAAAAGCTTAGTAAGCCATATACAAATGAACTTAACACATAACATTAATCTAGATCAATTCATTCATATAACTCAAGGCAAAATACATTCACATAGCCATATGTCTCTTATAGTTCAATTGATCATGATTCACATATATATATCATATCTCATTCTCAAAGAAACTCATACTGATATCATATTTTCACAAAGGTACATGTACATACCTTTCACTCTCAAACATGGTATACAATTCAAACGTACCTGAATCGAAACACATTCACATAGCCATCCATTTTCTCAAAATGCCCGTTCAACCTTTCAACCATTCAGAATCAATAAGAATACTAGAATAGCTCGAAAAGCTCATACAATGCCAATGTTCCAGACGTGGTCTTACATGTAATCAAATATCAATCCCACTGTCCCAGACAGGGTCTTACACAAAATCAAATACGATGCCAATGTCCCAGACATGGTCTTACACGTAAATCATAAGTCAATAACAACATCCCGAATGTGGCCTTACACGAAATCACATATCGAAAATCCTATGTCATGACATATGTATCCTAACTATTCCTATGGTTCATACGGGGCTTTTCAGACGTCATCACATTATCAAAACTTTATATGTATCCTAACCATTCAGCACATTTCAATATCATTTAAACATGAATAAATCAATTCAAATACATTTATTTGTATATCAACTTACCTTGTACGGATTCGAACGAACGGAATCAACTACTCGACAACTTTCGACTTTTCCCGGTCTAATTCCGTTTTCTTTAGCTCTTGATCTAAACACATTCAAATTTGACTTATTCAATCACACATTCATTCAAATCAATCCATATACACACATTTAGGGCATTTTACAAATTAGCCCTCACATTTTCACATTTTAACACTTTAGTCCCTAATTCACAAAATCACAAAATACATAAAATTTCCTTTTTCACATGCTTGGCCAAATATTCATAGTTGATGTGACCACGCCCCAAGCCCCATCAAGTCCTCGTCTTGATTCCCTCGAGCTTCCAAAGGGACCAATGACCCGAGCTAGGTCCAAGCGATTTCATGAAGTTGTTTCAGCTTTGTTGTTCAAGTTTTGGAAGGAGAATCAGCTTGTTGAAGATGAGGAAGCTCGATCCAACTCCTTGAAGAAACCATGCACCTTAGTGCAAGCTAATTTCAGCTCCATTTTAGCTTAGAAGCTCGTTTCAACTCCGACCAGCTCAATTGAGCTCATTTAAGCTCAATCGAGCTCAATTTAGCTACAATTCAGCTCATTTATTTTATTGGTTGAATAATTAAAGTATTTTATTAACTTAGTTTAAGTTATTACAGCTCATAATTATGTTTTGATTTATTTCATGTTTTTAAAGTTGTCTTAGCCGAATTTAATATGTTTAGCTTAAGACTTTATTTTGGTCTATTTTAAATTTATGTGTTAATTAATATATCTATTTTAATTAATTTGTTCATGTTTCATGTAGGTACAGCCGAATGTGGAGATTCATTCAAGCTAGGTGCATGAACGTTTACTTACAATGCATGATGTGGGAACACAATTAAAGATGATTCATGAATGGGCTGGTTCAATGAACGTAAGGATGATGCATGAATGATTTAATACAATGAATGGAAGAATGCATGAATGTTCACTTACATGCATCGGTTGCTGTCCATTGATCTCCTAAGTACCTATTCGGCCAAAAGGCATCTCTTGGAGTGTCCATTCACACCTTGGCCGAACCTAGACATGTCCATTGCTCTCCCATACATTCACCAAGCCTTCAAGTTCATTTCCTTAGCCATGAAGCTGCCCATTGAAGTACCATTCAGCTGAATTTGGACATAGCCTTTAAAGATAAATTTCTAGATTAGTTTAATTCAATTAAAGCCGAATTTACTTAGTCTATTTGGCTATCTAATGTAATCTATAGATAGTTCTTTTCTCTTTGTAAAAAGGTTACAGAATTTGATCAATTAAACTTAATAGAACTTTTGTTCTTGTGAGGTTACCTCCTCTCTTCTTTCGTTCGAGTCTCGAAGCGACTTATCTAGCTTGCTAGTGGTGTCAATCCGAACTCCATTGAACTTATCACCGAATCGGTGTGGCGTTCAACCATCTTCCTATACCTTTGGTTCTTACCTCCATATAGGTAACGGGTCAAGGTCCGCTTCTATCCTTCATCAAAATTCACCTTAAGCAATATAAGACTCGGGGCAATACTTTTTAGTATTGAATCATTCTTAAAGTTTGAGTTCTTTATCCATTTCCATTTATTTATCATCTTTGTAACTTAATTCTTTGTTAAACCGAACCTATCTTTCATCAAACCAAAACCCATCCTTTGAACCCATTTTGCCTACCTTCCGCTTATAAAACATTCAAACTCCATCTATCTACAAATTTGAACGAGCTTCTCGTCGACGATCGGGCATCTTAAGTGAACCCGACTCAATTAATCGGGCCGGATCACATCATTTGGTATCAGAGCTACTAAAACGAGGAGCGCCGACGTTCGTAATAAGGCCGCAAGTAGGTTCGAAACGTGAAAAAAAAAATCAAAAAAAAATTTGAGTTGTAATTTAATTTTTTTTCCCTTGCATTTAGCTTACTATTGTATTGGAGTAACAAAAAAATCAAAAAAAATTCGAAAAAAAAAATTGATTGAAAAAAAAATTCAAAAAAAAAGTGAAAAAAAAATCGAGCAAAAAAAAAGGTGAGCAAAAAAATCAAGTTAAAAAAAAGTGAAAAGTCTTGCGAGTTTTTATTTTTTTTCTCTCTTATTTGCTCCGATCATCAAGTTTCCCTTCCTACCATTATTTACCCATCCCAACGCCACACTTAGCTTTGATTTTATTTTGTTTAGCCTACCCTACACCCACATCATTCCTTTGTAACCTATTTTGAAACCGACCCTCAAGCAGCAAATTAAGTCTATCGAGACGAATTATGAAATTGTGAGACGAGGTCGAGAGGTAAAAGGCACGTGTGTTTTACATCAAAGAAAAAGCCTAGAAGAGTGTAAACACGAGTGCGAGTGAAAATCATTATTTCTTTGTGAGAGATTGGTGAGGATTTTGAATTGGTGAGGTTCATTTACTATTTATTCTATCTTTCGATTTTCGAAAATTTTCTTGAATCATGTCTCAAGAAGAATTCTCTACCGATGAATTTCAATACTTGGTGAACGAGATGGGTCAAATATTGGAGGAAAAACTAAGCCCATTAAAAAGATGTTTGGACCGAGTGGAGGAAAAAGCCGGACGGAAGCAAACTCCACCGAGTCGAGAAATAGAGTTAAGTTCATCACGACGACATTATTCGAGAAGAGACACATATCAAGACTCCTATTCAACAAGGCTTTCGAGACCGCGAGAAGAAAACTTCGAGTCAAAAATCACTCGAGATGAGCGAGAAAGGACGAGCTATTCCTCGTATGCTTCAAAGAAGTCCTTCCCAAAGGATTGTTCTCGAAGAAATGGACGATAAGCTTATGAAAATATTTTCTCTTTCTTTGAGCCAAATGATTATCTCTTTGATTCTTTCGTGTCATCCGCACATTGTAGTGAAAAAGAAAAAGAAATCAAAATAGTGAGTGAAAAAGAAAATGAAGAAAAGAAAATTGAAAAAGAAATTGAGATTGAGAAAAAAATTGAAAAAGAAAAAGATGTTGAAGAAGAAACGAGAGAAAATGAAGATAGTGAGCGAGAACAAGAAAAGGAGAACGAAATTTTAACTAACCCCCGTGATGTTTGTTTTTGTTCTGTTCCTTCTTTTCAGGTTCCGACAAATCTCTGTGACGAATATCAACTTCAATATCTTCCTAACGAGCGACGTTTTTGCATGACCAAAAAAGGTAAGGATGAAGTTGAAATCAAACCACACGAGCTTGAAGGTAAGCGAGGTAAAGAAATTTTAAAAACCGACTCATGGCCATCAAGTTTGAAAGTTGTTGAAAATGACTTTGTTTTAAAAAAATTCTCTTATTTTCATTCGATTAATTTCTATTCTTTGAATGTGGTTGATGTTGTTCGGTACGAACGACAAACTAAAGATTTGGTTTTGCATGATGTCGGGTTTTCACGAAAAGCGATTCAATTTTTCAAATATGATAATTTTTTGCATCCATTATTGTCATGTGACAAATCCATGAATTTGTGCAAGTTTGATTTGATGAATATAAAGAGATTTGAATGTTTGTTTCTATGGACACGAAAACCCTTTTTGTTTGACATGTTTGATTTACTAAAACACTTTGGTGTAAGTAATCAAACTCGTGTGTTCAAACCTGGAATTTATTATTTTAGGTTGATATGTGCGGAACTCAAGCATCCTAAATTTTATGTGACAAATTTATGTCTGTTTGATGTTTGGCCTCTGAAATTTAAAGACTCTGTTTATAATTTAAAATTGTTCTTTGATCATTTTATGTGGCTGTCCATGAAATTCATTTTTCATTTCGAAAAGGTAAGATCAACTCATGTTTTTGAACCTGGTATCGTTACATATGTTCAATATGTGAATAGTGTTTTAGCCTGTTCCTTTGAGTTCAACGTCTATGGAGACATTACCCTCTTTCAGCATTATGAACCCAACACTTCGAAAAGTGCAAGTTGCCTTTGTGTTTACCCTTCGTTTCAGGTTTTTCAAGGATTGTGTAATGAGCTTCGACTTCAATACCCTCTCAAGGAGAAAAGGTTCACTTTGATTGAAAAAGGTAAAATTGATTCTCAATTTTCCACTCCTAAAGGTGAATCAGGTATGAATTCTGATGTTATGCGACCATCTTCTCTTAAGTCGAATGTAACTAAAATTTTTGAAGACACCTTGATTGCTGAAAATCGTTTGAATCCTGTTGTGGTTAATTTTTTGATTTTGCTTGATGATGATAAATCCATTTTGAGTAATGATAAGACGATTTTTCTCTTTGGAAAATGTGATGAATTCATTGTTGAGAACATAACCAAACGACAATTGCGAGTGCCAAACATGCGAAATCATGAATCATATGAAACTTTTCATTTGTGTGTTTGTGATGAAGATTTAAATTTCTTGTTCCATTACTCGCATTCCATTTACTTGAACAATTACTTGTGGAAGCAAATTGAAAGGTTTGAATGCTTAAAAACATATTTGTCTTTGTCTCGACCATTTGATGAGTTATGGATATGGAAGGAGTTTTGTCCATATGATTGTAAGAATGATGTTTTAAGTTTGCCTTTTTACATAACTCATACTTGTCTTGTTATGACCATGCATGATCCACATAGTTTGTTCTGATAATTTCTTGATGATTAATGGTTGTCTATTTTCATTGATTCATTTGCCATCTCTAATGCCGAATATTGTGAGTTCTTTTGCAAAGGCTTATGAACGACTAATTGTTCCATTCATTCAAGGAGAGTTGCAAAAGACGGATTATTTTCTAGAGAATAAACAGCTCGGCTTGAGGACAAGTCGTTTTGAAGAAGGGGAGAATGATGTGACCACGCCCCAAGCCCCATCAAGTCCTCGTCTTGATTCCCTCGAGCTTCCAAAGGGACCAATGACCCGAGCTAGGTCCAAGCGATTTCATAAAGTTGTTTCAGCTTTGTTGTTCAAGTTTTGGAAGGAGAATCAGCTTGTTGAAGATGAGGAAGCTCGATCCAACTCCTTGAAGAAACCATGCACCTTAGTGCAAGCTAATTTCAGCTCCATTTTAGCTTTTCTAGCTCGTTTCAACTCCGACCAGCTCAATTGAGCTCATTTCAGCTCAATCGAGCTCAATTTAGCTACAATTCAGCTCATTTATTTTATTGGTTGAATAATTAAAGTATTTTATTAACTTAGTTTAAGTTATTACAGCTCATAATTATGTTTTGATTTATTTCATGTTTTTAAAGTTGTCTTAGCCGAATTTAATATGTTTAGCTTAAGACTTTATTTTTGTCTATTTTAAATTTATGTGTTAATTAATATATCTATTTTAATTAATTTGTTCATGTTTCATGTAGGTACAGCCGAATGTGGAGATTCATTCAAGCTAGGTGCATGAACGTCTACTTACAATGCATGATGTGGGAACACAATTAAAGATGATTCATGAATGGGCTGGTTCAATGAATGTAAGGATGATGCATGAATGATTTAATACAATGAATGGAAGAATGCATGAATGTTCACTTACATGCATCGGTTGCTGTCCATTGATCTCCTAAGTACCTATTCGGCCAAAAGGCATCTCTTGGAGTGTCCATTCACACCTTGGCCGAACCTAGACATGTCCATTGCTCTCCCATACATTCACCAAGCCTTCAAGTTCATTTCCTTAGCCATGAAGCTGCCCATTGAAGTACCATTCAGCTGAATTTGGACATAGCCTTTAAAGATACATTTCTAGATTAGTTTAATTCAATTAAAGCCGAATTTACTTAGTCTATTTGGCTATCTAATGTAATCTATAAATAGTTCTTTTCTCTTTGTAAAAAGGTTACAGAATTTGATCAATTAAACTTAATAGAACTTTTGTTCTTGTGAGGTTACCTCCTCTCTTCTTTCGTTCGGGTCTCGAAGCGACTTATCTAGCTTGCTAGTGGTGTCAATCTGAACTCCATTGAACTTATCACCGAATCGGTGTGGCGTTCAACCATCTTCCTATACCTTTGGTTCTTACCTCCATATAGGTAACGGGTCAAGGTCCGCTTCTATCCTTCATCAAAATTCACCTTAAGCAATATAAGACTCGGGGCAATACTTTTTAGTATTGAATCATTCTTAAAGTTTGAGTTCTTTATCCATTTCCATTTATTTATCATCTTTGTAACTTAATTCTTTGTTAAACCGAACCTATCTTTCATCAAACCAAAACCCATCCTTTGAACCCATTTTGCCTACCTTCCGCTTATAAAACATTCAAACTCCATCTATCTACAAATTTGAACGAGCTTCTCGTCGACGATCGGGCATCTTAAGTGAACCCGACTCAATTAATCGGGCCGGATCACATCAATAGTGTTCATATAAGCAAGCCCAAATATTTCATTTATTTCACATTTTAGTCCCTCAAAATCTCATTTTTACAATTTAGCCCAAATTGCTCAAATTTATCAAAAATTCAAAGACAAAATATATTAACCCAACACATATCTTTCATTTTCCATCAACTAACTTCACAAAGATTACAATTTCATCAATGGTATAACTCAAAATCATCAACAAAATCAAAAATTGAGACATGGGCTTAATAGATTACTAAGCAACAATCACAAAAACATAGAAATTATCAAAAACCAATCAAAAACACATATCTAATTGATGCTTGCAAGTGCCGAATGTTTGAAGACTTTAAAACCCTATTTTCCTTATTCAATTTCGGCTAAATGAAGAATAATGGCCTTATTTATATGCTTTTGTTTTATTAATCAACATTATTAATTAGTTTACCATTTTGCTCTTGCATTAAAACATTAATAAACCATTATATAATGTCCATCTAAGTCATTTAATGCAATCCATGGTCATTTAACCACATAAGGACCTCACAAATAATAAGCCATATCAATTAGGCACACTTAACATATAACATGTAACTTTTACATTTTACGCGATTAGGTCCTTTTTGCAAATTAAACACACAAATGATAAAATTTCCACACGAAACTTTCACACATATCAATTCACATATTATAGGCACAGAAAATAATATTAAAATATTTTTCTAACTCGGATTTGTGGTCCCGAAACTACTATTCTGACTAGGGTCTAAACTAGGCTGTTACATTCATACATCCTATAAAGGGGCTCTCATATACGTCCCATAAAGGGCACTCATATACTGGAACCTTTCTTCATACAGTCCACTCAAACCTCCGCAAATCCTCTTTGTTAATTCGAGAAAGAATCATACGATAAACCAAAAGATTTTAGGGTGTTAAAAAACACTCCAAATCATTTAATAGGGTTGTTTAACAATTAAAACATGAACTTTCACTCAATTAACATCTCATCATTGAATTGAAACACAAATAGCAGCAAAATTGTGTCTTTCAACACAACAATTGCATTTTTAAGCATCCAAACACACCAATAATCATAAACTCAACAATACATGCAATTACATATCATTTAATCACTTAACATTTTCAAACATTCTAATTACCTTACTACCAAACCTAGGCAATCAACTTACAAATATATAAAGTAAAATAGGATTTAGAGAGCACAAATTTGTAACCAAGTCATCCTCAAGAACTTTAACTTTCCCTTTGGCCTTTGAACTTTCATCCACTTCCTTAGCTTCAATTTCACAACCAAAATTAAGTTAGATTAACAAGAATCAACAATCAAAGCTCCTAAAACTACTAATCAACATACAATAAAGCGAGAACCAACTTCGCTTCTAAAATCACTAAAGAAAATCCTCTCAAACTCGAATCTAACCTCGTCAAATCATAACTCTAGTGATTTTATAGTGAGCTAAAAGTCAAAAATGATCCCTCTCTAATCTAAATTGAATAAGAAATTCAATGATTAACTCTTTTTCTCTCTCAAGAATCTAATTCAAACCTTCTGAAAACTCTCTCAAATTCTTACTAAATCTAAATTTCACTAATTTAATGATATTCTAAACTTAAAAACACTCAAAATCTTAACCAAAAACATCAAGAAAACTCAAGAATTACAACTCTTTCTCCGAAGATAAGATTGATGTGAATGGGAAGAATAAAGAAGAAAATTGTGAAATATTTCTTTTGGGGAATTAAATGATGGTGAACCCAATAGAAAATTAACTTTTCAAGCTTAGATGGAAGGGATTGAATCAAGAATTGAAGAGAAAATGAATGAGAGAATTTTCTCGAGATTTTTTCCACAGCTTTGTGTGAATGAGAATGGAAGTTAATTGTTCCCTCCCAACAAATTCACTATTGATGGTCTTTAGTTAAATAACCACATTAACTCCTCTCTTGACTCTAAATCATTGTTCCTCCTCTTAAGACATTTAACATTTTCTTACAAAATAATCAAGACATCAATTTTCTAAATTCTTAATTCTAACTAATTTAGTGACATTTAATAATGAAAATTCAATTATATCAAGTCATAAAGATAACTAGTACTCGTTCTCAGAAATCTTTTAGTTTAACTTTCCAAAACAACTCAATTTTTTTTTGGTACTTGTAAACTTTCGACACTGAGAAATTTTGGTCCATTACAATAAGATTCCATAATGATAGAAGATCATCCTTTTCTATGAGTTAAAGAGCAAGTAAGCCTAATGGCCTTGATTTTTAGTACCTTTAGGAGAGCAGCTTGACGCAAAAGAATTAGCATCATCAAGGAATGAGTCATCCAAATCCCTGCAAACAACACCACCAACAGAAGAGGCAATGACATTGAAAGAAGCATCACTTTTAAGTTTGACAAAACTGGAAGGAGGCCTTTGTTAAGAAAATTATCCCTCATTCTTTCTTCTAAAATAAAAAATCATAGTAGGCCTTGTTAATAAAATTGAAAAAAAATCCCTAAAGGCTCGCAGTCAAACCAAAAATGATCTTTAATAGTATTTTCCAAAACAAACATGTTCTTAGCCTTCCAAAGGTGTTAGAAAATTTGACAAATAAGGCCTTTAAAATCCAAATAACCAAAATCAAGATTAAAACTTAAGATATCAATCCACACCATCTTCTAAATCTTGAAAAACCCTCTCGTAGCTTGTAATTAAAGCTAGAAGATAGCACTTGACTCTTGAAGCAACCATATTATGGCAAGCTCTACATGTAGCACCATTTAAGGCCTAAATTAGGTTCCATCCTTTAGCAAACAAGATTAAAAGCTAGATCCTTTTGGTACGCTAAAAGCATAGACCAAACAAGTTGCCAACCCAACCTTACAAAGTAGGTTCCATCCACAAAAAAGTGCAAAACAGTTGGTTCAATAAGGAGTAGAAGCAATAGCCTTACATTTGGTTTCATTGAATGAGGACTTTTTTAGGTCCATTTTATAGGATCGACAATTTGGTGACAAATCCTTAAAAATAAAATCCACAACATCAAATAGAGGCGAAGAAAACACCTCAAAAGAAGGAAGGTCCATTTTGCTTGTAAAGAAAAATGTTTTGGCCATTACAAACACTCCACTACAAAGGAAAATAAATCTCCTCGATAATCTTGACCTAAAAGAGACGTAGCTTGAAGCATTACCTTAAAGTTTTACAATTACTATTTTTCCTTTTTTGGTGGTAATAAAAAAAAGGAAAAGTGTCCAACTTAAACCAACATACTTGCTCGTGGATAGAGTTTCACACCAAACTTGTAGTAACATTACCATTTACTTTACAAAAGGTGTAGATTTAACTCTTATACTTTAATTTGATCAATTTTAATCCTTACATGTATCGAATTTTAAAATTTCAATCACACTAAATGATAACTATTAAACTCATTAATTTCTACTATTTCTAAATCTAATAAATCAAAAATATTATCCCATGGTTAATGACATGTCAAATTATTTCCACATATAATACAAGTCCAATTAATAAATTAACGACTGTCATTTGCATCAAGAATGAAAATGATTTAATTGGAAAATATGGATCAAATCTACAATTGAATGCATAGTACACAATTAGTAATTAAATTTAACCAAAATTTTAAATTAAAAAAAATTATAAAGACTAAAATTAATCAACTTTAAAAACTAAATCCATAACTTTTACAAATTATTGCAATATTTAACCTAAAACTTTTGTGTTTGTCTAAATCCGACCCAATTTTGAGATGTTTAGTAAATTAGAGTGAACTATTTTTTCACCTATTACTAAATATATGATGCTAATAGATATATGGGCAACGTTTTGCAAAGTGCCATTTAATTACGGAAGAAATATCCACCTCCAATCTCTCAAGTCAATTGCTTGCAGCAAAAAATATATATGATCTTTAAACACATCTATGAAGAAATGTTGTTTGCGATCAAATTTCGGTCAGAACATATACTCCCAAGTCAATATTGATCGATATTGAAGAAATGCAAAGGCTAAAGTCCAAGATTACAAAATAAGAAATCATAAAGAACAAATCATTACTGATGCAAAATCAAACCTAATTAAACAACACTTAACAGTTATTTGAGCTTGACAAAATAAATCAGCTCTTCTTGGTAAATGTAGAGTGCATTCGATTGGATATCAAAATATTAAAGGCATATTCAATGTTCACAAATGCAATGGTCCATGAGTTTGAAGGGTTGATTAAAATAACTATATTCCTTCACTCCATGAATAAAAAAGAAGTATAAGATTTCTATAATCCAGTATAAAAATTTTCAACTTTTCTTCTATAGCAGATGCAGATCTTCAACTTACTGGTGATGCAGCCAGCAGCCCACTTGTTCCATAGACTAATGCATTAAGAGACGAATGAAGTTAAGAATTATGAGGAACAATTTAGATGGTGTTTATTCTGTTCAGTAGCTAAAGCAGTTAGGATTGATGTATCCTTAGACTTGATAAGATATTGACAAGTATCTTTAGTTTGCAATGGATCTAAGAAATAAAATATTGGAGAAGTGAGGGTAACACAAGATGTGATGTAATGAGAAGTACATAAAAAGAGATCTACATTCACTAGAAAAAGAATGAATGAACTAAAAACCACGAGGCCTCTCTTGTACTCTTTTTTTTCCCTTGCAATCATTGCACATAAAATATGCTAATAGAAATGCCAACCAATGAACTGCATGAGAATTTTCAAGAAAATAGGGTAGTATATAATGTTATACAGTGTCTATAGATCAACATATAATCATTTAGACTTCAAAATAGTTGTTCCTTTAATGGCCATCAACCAACACTCTGAATATGTTCTCTGACAATTGTACAGAACCGTAGGACATGCCCTTTCAACTTAAGTGGTAGTATAAGCTTGATGAACCAACTGATATAGCAGGAATGAACCTTAGAAACAAAAAATTTACGCTTGATACCTTAGTTCTCTCTGAATATATTTTTTTTCTCCTTTCTTTGCACTCATTGCGCATAAAATAAGCTAAACGAAAAGCCAACAAATGAACTACTCAAGACCTTTCAACAAATGAACTACACATCATAATCATTCATGAACTTCAAAAAAGTTGTCCCTTTAATGACAATCCAACCAACTCTCTACAAAAATTCTTTGATATTCTGTCATGAAACCCAGAAACAAAAGTTTACGCTTGATACCTTAGGCATGCATTATAATTAAACAAACTTGACAACTTTGTTTTCAGTCAGCTATGATCAAAACATGGCTAGTTATTGTATCTTAATAGTTCATATCTCACTGAAGCAAAGATTAGGAAAAGACAATAAGGCCCAAAAAGAAGGATCTAATACTGTCAGCCAGAATATTGGCACCTTTTGGTCAGCTCTTAGGAAGATGCATGGAATAAAAATAAGAAAAATAAATAAAAGCATAATGATTTAAAGGGGGGAAAAGAAGTTAGACCCAATTTTGATGATAAGCACAATGATTTGGCACCTTCTGTTGGCTCAATGGAAACCGTGTTTTTAAGGTAGAGGAGCTTTTATTTCTTTTCTAATATTTTATTATTTCAGTTGCGTTTATTAAGTAGTAGATATATTATAGACAGGTAAAGCTATTAGTTATCTTAGGGTTTAAAGCTAGGGCTAGAAATAAAACTTTGCAAGATATAAATTGTAGGCTTTACAGCTATCATTATTATTCTTACTATTTTTCTTTGAATCAATATAAAGAAACTATAGGGTTTTTTAAACCATAAGTTTTCTAGAGTTCCAACTTCTTTCTTGTTTGGTCAGTCTTAATTCTTTTTATTACTGATGTTTTCTCTCCTAAACCACATCAATTTTGGTATCAAAGCCTAATTAGATCCTAAGGATTATATTAGGATTTGCTTTTAAGCCACGGGTGGATGCATAAAAGAGTTTGAGGAAATCAGGATCAGAAAACAAACCGACTATACCATGAACTGCAATCAAAGAATTGTCACGTGCACTTAATGCTTTGTTGCAACAAGAATAAGAGAGAACCTTGGTGAAGATTCCAAAAGGTGCCCACAACCAGTTTGATGTACAAAAAGGTAGACTTGCTGATAAAATTGATTTTCATTGTACTTCTCTTCTTTTAGTTTGAATCTAGTGAACATACTCTGCAACAAGATGAAACTTCAAAGCAAGCTTACTTGGAGAAGAGACACTAAGGCCTGCACTCTTCAATGTGTTAACTCGATGAAGCAAACCGAAAATGCCAAGAGGGGGGCTGAATTGGCCATTAAAAAATTTGGTGAAAGCAAAGACAAGAATGAAACAATGAACACAAAGAATTTAGAGTGGTCTAGCCCCAATTGCCTACTCCACTACCTTAGCTTTCCACCACTAAAGATTTTCCCAAATTCACTAATTTGTTCAACCTTTGAGGACAAGGTTTAAACCTTACAACTCCTTAAGATTTCTACCTCAAATATTAAGTTTCAAACCATCTCAAAGAGATACAAATGAGTAAACAAAGAAACAATCCTTACAAGATAAAATTATTTGCAAATTGAAGCACAAATACAATGAGATATACTTCAGCAAAAGAACAGAGATAAAGCTCATAAGTGTATGCAAGAAGAATATGAAAATTTAAGCTCTAGGGTTGTTTGATTGATAACTTTTTGCTTGAAAGTACTTTCTTGGATATTGTTGTATTTTGAAAGATGGTATTTATACCCCTAACAGATTTCCAACCGTTGTGGTTGTTGGTGAAGTTAATATGGCCGTTGGGGATGTAAAACTAGAGCATTTATTTCACCTGTAACTGCAAGTATCGATATTTTGTCATAAATGCTAATTCAGTAACCGTTTGAATGAAATAATCGATAATTAAAAATATTTTATCGATATTTCATAAGGTTTATGTAAAACAAAATGCTACTTTGTATCGTTTTTAAGAATGGTATTGATTATTTCATAAAGTATCGATACCATGATATCGATAATTTGTAGGGTTTCTGAAAACAGAATGCCTTTTTTATCTCGATTTTTCTAAGGGTATCAATATTTCCAAAGCTATCGATACCTGTGCATAAGGTATTGATACATGTTGCCCTGAAGCAAATTTGAATTGTTTGAAAATCATATTAAAATGATTTTAACTTGATTGAAATCATTTTGACTTGTTCAAACTATTTGCACTTGATTTTAAAATTGTTTCAAAGTTTTATCTCTTAGACTTCAAATTTAAAAATTATTTTGTCAATTTTAGCTTATGCAAAACACTTATAATTTGTTATATCAAAATCTTTTATCAAATAAAGCTTAGTTTAATACAATGCTCATGTAAAACATTTTTCAGCCACTTGAGTAAAAACAAAGCAATGAGGAGGATTAACTTAATTTCTAAGAAAGAAAGCGTATATAAATAAGTTGTAGGCTTTAAAGCTATCATTATTCTTCATATTTTTTTCCTTTGAATTAATATAAAGAAACTAGAGGGTTTTTTAAACTCTGAGTTTTTCTAACTTGTTTGATCAGCCCTAATTCTTCCTATTGTTGTTGTTTTCTCCCCTAAACCACATCATTTTAGACACAAGACAAAAGTGGATGTCATATGCTTGCATCATAAAGGCATAAAAACATCTTAGACAAGTCTTAAATCTTAATAACTCTCATTATTCCAATGTCTCTTAGATTAATCACTATATGTTCACTTTAACCCTCCTTTTCAACTAGCTCGTGATCAGGAATAGAAATAGACCAGCCATATCTCAATTTTGAATAATAAAAGAAAAAAATTGAAATCATAGATCCAGTTAATGCCATAATCAATTGTTGAAATATGTATATATTTTAAATTTATTTAGGTAGATAAATCTTATTTTTGTAGATAAGTTTTATTCATATTCTAGGAATATTTTTATTATATCTTTTAGTAGTTTATTAGAATAAAGGAACTAATTTCTTTTATGTTTTAGTAGTTTATTAGAATAAGGGAACTATTTTTCCAATTAGGATTAGGACTCTTTTCTCTATTTAAGTTTAGTTCTTTAGTTAATAATATAGAATAGTTTTATTAAAAGCTCTCTTGAAAACTTTTATGGTATCAGAGCTAGGTTAAATCTCTAGTAACATCATTGAAAGCAATCTACACTGGAGATATGAGATCCAGCAATCAAACAAAGGAAGAAAGTTCTACCGATAGTACAATGACTCAAGGGACAGAGGCGTCTCACCTTTCTTTTCAATTGGCATCTCACAAGTTGAATGGAAAGAATTATCTGGAGTGGTCGCAGTCCGTAAAATTAGCAATTGATGGGCGCAACAAGCTAGGTCATTTAAGTGGAGAAGTTAAGCAACCACAGGTGGGCAATCCAAAGATGAGCAAGTGGAGGTCAGAAAATTCTATGATAATTGCGTGGCTTATTAATTCCATGAAAGCATCCATAGGTAAACTTTTTCTTTTTCTCCCAACTACTAAAGATGTTTGGGATGCTGTGAAAGACACCTATTCAGATTTAGAAAACGCTTCACAGATTTTTGAGTTAAAAATAAAACTTTGAAAAGCTAGGCAAGGGGAAAAATAAGTTACTTTTTATTATAACAAGATGACGTCTCTTTGGCAAGAACTGGATCAGTGTTATACTGATGAATGGGAGTGTCCCAAAGATGGTGTAAAAATTATGAAAAAAAAAGAGAATGAAAGAGCTTATTTGTTTCTGGCTAGTTTAAATAAAGAATTTAATGAAGTGAGATCTCGAATCCTAGGAAAAAACCACTTTCAAAAATTCATGAGATTTTTCTGAGGCTATAAGAGAGAAAACAATGAGAAAAGTAATGTTAAAGCCAGGGTTTGAAGCTAATGATAATAATTTTGCTCTTGTAACTATTAAAGATAATGATGATAGTGAAAAAAGGAAAAAAAAACCTTAGTGCGATCACTGCAAAAAATATTGGCACACTTGAGAAACATGTTGGAAGCTCTATGGGAAACCGAAAAATGGAAGGAAAAAGAGTGACAATGGTCGTGGTTCACAATCAGGGGATAGCTGAGCTTTCCAAACAACTAATGGAAATTATGAGGGCCAAAGTTCTCTAGAAAGGTCTCCATTCACTAAGGAACAATTAGAGCATTTACACAAATTTTTTCAATCACCACAGTTTCGAATGAATTCTTCTATTCCTAACTCATCCAATAATCCTTCTTCCTCTTTTGCCCAATTAGGTACTGATTTTCTATTTTTTTCAGTGTCAAGCCTTGTAAAAGAAACACGTGGATTATTGATTCTAGAGCTAGTGATCACATGACTAGTAGTTGTTTTCTTTTTTCAACTTACACACTTTACGTAGAAAACAAAAAGATCAAAGTAGCAGATGGGTCCTCGGCAATAGCCGGGAAAGGCACTGTTAAAATTTCGTCTTTCTTGGTTTTCCATGATGTTCTACATGTGCCAAATCTAGCTTGTAATCTCATATCAGTCAATAAATTATCCCAGTTCTCAAATTGTCATGTTATATTTGACTCCTCTATATGTAAGTTTTAAGACATGGTCTCGAGGAGGATGATTGGCAATGCTAAAGAATTTGGTGAAATTTGCTTTCTTGAATACAACCATCTAAGTCAACCAACAACTACTTTATGTTTAAATTTTGTTTCTGATTTTGATAAGGTTATGATTTGGCATTATAGGCTTGGACATCCTAATTTTTACTATTTAAGATATTTGTTACCTAATCTATTTAAAAATAAAAGTCCTTAATATCATTGTGAATTTTGTGAATTGGCTAAACATTTCTTTCCACCTCAAAAATATAAAGCCTCCAAACCTTTTTTTTAATTCATAGTGATGTTTGGAGACCTTCAAGAGTCTCGGCTTTTTCAAGAAAACGTTGGTTTGTCACAATTATTGATGATCATACTCGACTTTGTTGGGTTTTTTATTAAAAGATAAGTCTAAAGTTAAAAATGTGTTTCAGTCTTTTTATGCTATAATGAAAACACAATTTGGTGTGAAAATAGAAGTATTTCGGACTGACAATGGTGGGGAATTTTTTAGCGACTAATTAGGTGTTTTCTTAACCAAACATGGAATAGTCCACCAAAGTTCTTATACAAATACACCACAACAAAATGGGATTGCAGAAAGAAAAAACCGACATCTTTTGGAAGCAACTAGAGCCTTGATGTTCACTAGTCAAGTACCACGTTATCTTTGGGGTGAAGCCTTGTTAACAGCTACGTATCTTATTAATAGAATTCCCAGTAAAACTCTAAATTATAAAACTCCTTTTTGTCTTTTTAAAGATAACTTTCCTAACTCTAAATTGATCAAAGATTTATCCTTCCGAGTTTTTAGGTGTAGTGTTTTTGTTGGCTATGCTTCTAATAAAAAGGGTTACAAATGTTATGATCCAATTGATAAGAAGATTATTGTTACCATGGATGTCACATTTGTTGAAACACAATCTTATTTTGATTCTAATCTTCAGGGAAGGAATTATACTAAGGAAGATTCTATAATTGATCAGAAAAAGACTAGGAATATACAACATAGGGATTCTAATAATGGGGAAGGTGAATTTATGATTAACACAGAAATTAATGATGTTAATGTTAATGAAAAGGAGTATGAAGTGTAGAGTCTGATCATGAGAATAAAGAACAAACAAAGGAGTTAATTTTTTACTCAAGAAGAAATCAAAATCAAGAAAGTGGAATCCACCAGATTCATCACCAAGAATCCGACCCACAAGATCCTGTCAAAAGTCCACGTAAAGCTCATAATCCAGCCAATGAATTGTCTGATTTAGATATACTAATTGCTAAAAGAAAATGTGTTAGAAATGTTGCCAAATACCTCATGTCTAACTTCGTGTCCTATAAAGCCTTGTCTTCGACATTCTTAACCTTTGTTTCGTGTCTCGATACTGTGAAAATACACAAATGTGAAAGATGCTCTACAAGTTCCTGAGTGGAAGGAGGCTATTTTAGAGGAGATGCGCGCTCTTGAAAAAGCAAGTACATGGGAAACAGTGAAATTACCTGTAGGAAAAAAACTGTGGGTTGTAAATGGGTGTTCACAACCAAATTCAAACCGGATGGATCTTTAGACAGATACAAAGCCCGACTGGTGGCTAAATGGTACTCTCAAACATATGAGATAGATTATCTTGAAACATTTGCTCCAGTAGCCAAATTAAATTCTATTAGAGTTCTTTTATCAATTGTTGTTAATCTTGATTGGTCCTTATAGCAGCTAGATTTGAAGAATGCTTTCCTAAATGGGAAACTTGAAGAATAAGTTTACGTGGATCCTCCTCCAGGTTTTGAAGAAAAATTTGGAACTCAAGAATGTAAGCTTAGAAAATCTTTGTATGGTCTAAAGTAGTCTCCTCGAGCTTGGTTTCAATGGTTCACTCAAGTTATTAAAAAATAAGGTTACTCACGAGGGCAAGTTAATCACACAATGTTCTATTGACACTCACAAAAAGGTAGAATAGCAATTATTATAGTTTATGTCGATTATATCATTCTTACAAGAGATTATGTGGATGAAATAGGCATCTCAAGGAGCATCTAGCATTGGAGTTTGAAATCAAAGACTTGGGTCCTTTGAAATACTTTCTTAGAATGGAAGTTGCTTGACCAAAGAAGGATCTTGTGGTCTCTTTAAAAAAATGTGATTGATATTTTAAACGAGGCTGGGATGAGCGGTTGCCACCCCGCTGACACACCAATTGATTCAAATGTAAAATTCAAAAATAAAGAAGGTAAATTAGTTGATAAAGGGCAGTACCAAATATTAGTCAGTAAGTTAATTTACTTATCACATACAATGCCAGACATAGCTTTTGCAGTGAGCTTAGTGAGTCAATTTATGCACTCCCCAATAAAGGAACATGAAGAAACAGTGTTTCAGATTTTGAGATACTTGAAGAGTTCATCTGGAAAGGGCTTATTCTTCAAGAAATCCGAACAAAGAGGAATTGAAGCTTATACAGGTGCAGACTGGGCAGGCTCAATAACAAATAGAAGATCTACATTAGGATATTGTACATCTGTTTGGTGACTTGGAGAAGTAAAAAACAAAATGTTGTAGCAAGAAATAGTGCAGAGGCTAAGTTTAGATTAATGGCTCAAGGAATTTGTGAAATGATGTTAAAAAGAATTATGGAAGAGTTGACGAAACCAATAACTTCACCAATGAAGTTGTTCTGTGATAGCAAAGCTGCCATTAGTTTTGCTCACAACCCAGTCCAACATGACAGAACTAAGCATGTTGAGATTGATAGACACTTTATCAAGGAGAAGATTGAAGAAGGCCAAGTGTGTATATCGTTTGTTCCTTCAAAACAACAGATTGTTGTCATACTCACTAAAGGGCTCTCTAAGACAAGCTTCGATTTTCTTGTAAGCAAGTTGGGCATGATTGATATATATAAGCACCAACTTTGGGGAGAGTGTTGAAATATGTGAAACCCATATATTTTGAGATATATTTTAAAGTTATTTAGGTAGATAAATCTTATTTAAGTAGATAAATCTTATTTAAGTAGATAAATCTTAGAAAAAATATTTGAGATATTCTATAATATTTTTTTTAATCTTTTAGTAGTTTATTAGAAAAAGGGAATTATTTTCCTAATCTTTTAGTAGTTTAATAGAATAAGAAAATTACTTTCTCAATTAGATTATGACTCTTTTCTCTATTTAAATTCAGCTGTTTAGTTAATAAAAGACAGAATAGTTTTATTAAATTCTCTCTTGAAAACTTTCAAAATGTGATCAATGAAGCTCAGTTGATAATCATCATAATTTCTTTCAAATATTCAGAGCTTATCAGCAGCATCAGGCCTCCAAGCAGCAACAGTAAATTCCAAGCTTAGACTTCCTACCTTTAAAAATTGCAGTTCCAAGAATGCCTAGGAAATTAAAAATGGCACCACATCCATAAAGAAACAAGTTCTGTGGAATACAAAAAGCAACCACAAATTAATGGAGTTTTCAGACTAATGGTCAAAAAATTCCTTGTTGACCACTTGGAGAGTTTTTATTTTTCTTTCCCTCATTAAGAATCAATTCTAAAGTCCAGAACACAATAATATCATTATAAACCCACCTAATGGTAAATGCTTGTCTCAAACTGGCTCTTTAAAGCATATTCATTAAAGACAGATGCTAGGGATGGAACAGTAACCTGTATTAATGTCATAGAGTTAAGTTTCATTGAGTCACAATCTCTAGCATAATAGATGCATTAATGTTATACATATAACTAAAGATTGTTAACACTATGATATAGTAGTGTCTTTGTGAGAGGGGCACAATTAGCACAATAGTTCATGTTGGAACAATGGCAGCAATACAAAGCTAAAACAAAACAAAAGCAAAAGAGAACCGAAGCAAAATCAAAAGAAAGAGTTTGAACAAGATGATAAGTGGATGACAACAACTTTTTCATTGATTAAAATTCAAAAATATATGAGTTATATACCAATTTGACAGTTACATAATAATTGTAACTGCTCCCACTAATACAAAGCAAAGACAATCTTTGAATTACAAGTAAAAGTAAGATGACATTTCAGCTATTACATCAAGTACAAATCAAAAACTAATCCTACTAACTTTGTGAGCACATTATAAAGTAACTAGCTAAGGTTACATAGGAACAAAATGAACTAAACTATCAACTGCACTCGGTTCTGCTCCATTGCATGTCTGCCTGGTAAGCAACTGTTGTTTCTGCTACTAGTCACATGTTGTATTGCAGGCCAATACTCAACACTTCTCCTTGGACTGTATGCAACATACACCAATCTTACTTCTTAAGACCTCAAGCCTTGCTGCACCAAGTGGCTTAGTCAAAATGTCAGCCAATTGGTCTTGTGAGCTGCAATGAACAAGGCTGATTTCTCTTGATTGCTCAGCCTCTCGAAAAATGTGAAACTTAATCTTAAAATGCTTGGTCTTGCCATGAAAAACTGGATTCTTGGCTATTGCTACTGCTGATTGATTGTCAACTTTGATTTCAGTAGGTTCAAGTTGTTCTTCATTTAGATCACTTAGCAATTTTCTAAGCCAAATGGCTTGATTCACTGCTGCAGTGGCTGCAATGTACTCTGCTTCAGCTGTGGATTGACAAATAGTTTGTTGCTTCTCTGAGCTCCAATAGAAAACTCCTGAGCCAAGGGTAAAGAAATAGCCAGAGGTGCTCTTCATGTCATAAAAAAAGCCAGCCCAGTCACCATCTGAGTATCCAGTTAGCTTAAGCTCATTCTCTTCCTTAAGTTCAATGTTCCTTTGACATATCTAAGGATTCTTTTAGCTACTTTGAAGTGAGTCACATTACAGCAGTGCATAAACCTTGACAAGAGACTAACACCAAACATAATATCAGGCCTAGTTGCCGTTAAGTAAAGCAAGCAACCTACTAGACTTCGATATTCTTTTTCATCAACCCTTTCTTCACTTTCATTCCTGGACATCTTCTCCCCTTGTGCCACTGGTGTGTTGACTGATTTATAATTAGCCATCAGAATCTATTGACAATCTTCAATGCAAAGGCTTGTTGGCTGATAAAAATGCCTTGATCAGATTGGTTTACTTCCATGCCAAGGAAGTATGTCATGACTCCCAAGTCTGTCATCTCAAATATTTCCAGCATTTGCTCTTTGAATTCATTGATCAATTCATCTTTGTTTCCAGTCACAAGTATATCATCTACATAGAGTGACACAATCAATAAAGTTTCACCTTCTGATCTCTTCACATAGAGTGTGGCTTCACTAACACTCTTTTCAAATTCGAGCCTAGACAGTTAAGTATCTATCCTGTCATACTAGGTTATTGGCACCTATTTCAGGCCATACAAGGCCTTCTTCAGCCTATAAACCTTTTCCTTTTGTCCTAGGACCTTAAAACCTTCTGGTTGCTCGATAAAAATCTCCTCCTTGAGAAAGCCATTAAGAAATGTTGACTTAACATCTAACTGGTGAACTTTCCAATGTTTCTGTGCAGCTAAGGCAAACAGCAGCTTGATTGTATCAAGTCTTACTACTGGTGCAAAAGTCTCCATAAAATCATTTTCATATTGCTGACTGCCCTTCACCACAAGCCTTGCCTTGTGCTTGTTTAGAGAGCCATCAGCATTATATTTGGTTCTAAAAACCCACTTGACACCAATTACCTTCTTGTGATCTGGTCTATCCATTAATTCCCATGTCTCATTCTTATGGATCATTTCCAATTCAGCTTCCATGGCCTTCTTCCAATGTTTGTCCCTTGCAGCTTCTTCAAAATCTGAAGGTTCCACTATTGCAACATCACATCTTTGGTAGATGTCAGCAATAGTTCTGGTGCCTCTCACAGGAGCATCATCAAAGTCTTCATTACTTGGCTCATCTTTAACTGGTTCCAGGTTTCTGTCAAGTTGATCTTCATCAATCAGCCTTGCATCTGCTTCACTCCAATTCCAAATCTTCTCTTCATCAAACTTGACATCCCTACTCACTAAAATTCTCTTTGTTGAAGGATCAAATACCCTGTAACCCTTTTTAGTACTGCTGTAGCCAACAAAAATTCCTGGAATAGCCCTTTGTTCAAGCTTGTTTCTTTTCTCAGCAGGGATGTGAGCATAGCAGACACAGCCAAACACTTTGAGGTGTGAACAGATGGCTTGAGTCCATGCCAGACTTCAAAGGGGGATTTATCCTTAACAGCATGAATTGGTAGCTTGTTGAGAAGATATACTGAAGTATTGACTGCTTCAGCCCAAAAATTGCTTGGTAGCTTGCTTTGGAACAGCAAGCATCTGGCCATGTTCAACACTGTTCTATTATTTCTTTCACATACTCCATTTTGTTGAGTATAGACATTTGTGAGTTGATGATGAATACCAAATTCTTCACACAATTTCTGAAATATTTCAGATAAATACTCACTACCATTGTCAGTTCTCAAGGCTTTGATCTTGCAACCTGACTGGTTCTCTACTAGTGCTTTAAATCTGCTAAAGGCATCAAACATCTCAGACTTCTGTTTCAAGAAGTAAACCCAGCAAAATCTAGTCAGATCATCTATGAACAGCACAAAGTACTTGCGGTCATTCAAAGAAGGTGACTTTATTGGTCCACAAACATTAGAGTGCACAAGCTCAAGTCTTTCTCGAGCTCTCCATGCCTGGTTTACTGGAAAAGGCAATCTGGCTTCTTTACCAAGTTGGCAAACTTCCCACACTGTGTCTTTTACTTCAACTCTTGACATATCATCCACCATATTCATTTTATGTAACAGATCAGGTGATCTATAATTGACATGGCCTAATCTCCTATGCCAAAGGCCAGCATTATCAACAAGGCTAGTGTAAGCCTTCTTTTCAAGTTGATTCATGTTAAGCATGAAACACTTGTCAGTCATTGTTACTGAGATCAACTCATGACCATATGTGTCCTTAACAACACAAGCACCATTCTCAAAAATTAGTGAATACCCTTTTTCAACTAATTGACCAACACTTAATAAATTCTGATCAATATCAAGTACAAAGAGCACATCTGAAATAACTTTGTTACCTGAACCAATGTTGATCACCATATTGCCTCTGCCTTTGGCTTCAATCATGCTCTCATTGCCAATTCTGATATTAGAAACAAAGGTCCTATCGAGGTCCTTGAACAGCTTTTCATCAGCTGCCATATAGTGTGTGCAGCCACTATCCACTAGCCAATCACACCTGACTTTGCTTGAGGATGCAAAGCAGGAGGCTGTGAAAACATGCTCCTCCTCAGCTTGAGAGTGTTCAGCAGCTTGAGCTTGCATATGTTGCTGACATTGAGCTTTCCCTTTGTTCTTGCACACTTTCTCAACATGGCCAAGCTACTTGCAGCTTCTACACTAGATATCTGGCCTATACCAACAGTATTTCTCCAAATGTGTGGTCTTCTTGCAGTGGATACATGGTGGAAACCTTTTCTTGTCTGCATCCCTCTTTGGTTTCTCCCTTTTATCGAGCCAAGGTTTCTTTCCTTTCTGGCTTGAACTTGAGCCTTCTTTGGCCTTTGCTTGGAAGGCTCCTTCAAAGTGCTCTTCCTGCCTATTGGCCCTTCTCTGCTCAAGAGCATACGAGGAGTTTATCAGCTCAGACAATGAAATGGCTGACAAATCTCTCGAGTCCTTAAGTGATGAAATCTTTGACTCAAACTTACCTGAAAGGGTGGTGATAACCTTCTCAACAACTCTGTTTTCACTGAAGTCTTCTCCAAGGAGCCTTATGCTGTTGACAGTGGCCATAATCCTGTCTGAGTATTGCTTTATAGTCTCAGACTCTTTCATCTTCAAGTTTTAAAATCTCTCCTCAAGTTGATCAACTGTTGCTGCCTTGTTTTGTCAGAACTCATGAACTCCTCCTTCAGCCTCTCCCATGCTTCCTTGGGTGTGTTGCAAGCCATGATTCGAGTGAAGATTACATCAAACACTCCATTCTGTAAGCAAGCCAAGGCTTTGTGCTTCTTTGTACTCTCCTCAGCATGCTGTCTCATTTGAGCAATCGTGAGATTAGCCCTCAATGGAGGTGGTTCGACATCATTTTCAAATACACTCCACAAATCTTGTGCTTGAAGGTATGCCTCCATCTTGACTACCCAAATGTGGTAGTTCTCACCAGCAAATACTGGAGGTAGAGGTGGTGTGAAACTCATTCTGATGAAACAAACTTAACAGCCTCAAACTCTTGCTTCTCGTGCATTTGTTTTCTCAAATGAAACAACCAACAAACAGAGGCCCTCAAAGACTTAGGCTCTGATTACCATTTGTTAGAACAATTGTAGCAATACAAAGCTAAAACAAAACAAAAGCAAAAGAGAACCGAAGCAAAATCAAAAGAAACAGTTTGAACAAGATGATAACTGGATGACAACAACTTTTTCATTGATTAAAATTCAAAAATATATGAGTTACATACCAATTTGACAGCTACCTAACAATTGTAATTGCTCCCACCAATACAAAGCAAAGACAATCTTTAAATTACAAGTAAAAGTAAGCTGACATTTCAGCTATTACATTAAGTACAAATCAAAAACTAATCCTACTAACTTTGTGAGCAAATTACAAAGTAACTAGCTAAGGCTACATAGGAACAAAATGAACTAAACTATCTACTGCACTCGATTTTGCTCCATTGCATGTCTGCCTGGTGAGCAGCTACTGTTTCTGCTACTAGTCACATGTTGCATTGCAGGCCAATGCTCAACAGTTCACCCTTCATCATTATTCTTCGCAGTTTGTGTTTTCATAGTCTTTTGGGCCATATGTAGGTTTTCTTCACTAGTTGTTTTTACCGTGCTATAGCACTTCCTATATTTATTTATTACCAGCCATTTTTGAACTTATGTCTGTAAAACATCATTTTTGGTCCTGAAATCCTATTATCCTAAACTATCAATTGACTCTAAAATCCCAACCCAAAAAAGTAAGTTTGTCAAATATGAACTATCAATTGATTCTATTTCTATTCGTTTTTTTTTTCTATTGACATATTAAAATTACTAAGGAGTAGGGATCTTTATGAAACCAACATAGTATTCAACTATGCTAGTAACTTGATTTGATCAACTCTAGCATCAAGATCTTAACTAGATATATATTTAGATAGATGATTTTGAAAGGCTGCATAGTAAATTATGAGAATTTATTAGTCAATTTACTCAAGCTCAAACCTAAATAGCTGGAATAATTATTGTATAATTTCTAAGAGATAGTCAAGTAGTTGTAATAATGGAGAGTTTTGATTAATTTACAAATTTGGTCAAAGTAACAGCTAAGAAAGTGCAATGGTTAACAAATAGTGTGAAAGCCCTGTTTATATTATAACTAAAGTTAGTTTTTTATCTTTTCTAATTCACATCTAACATTAATTTTTTCAAAAGACCAAAGGTCTAAATCAACCATTTAATATAGTTTTAACTTAACAAATCATAAAATTTACCTTACTCATCCTTAATTTCGTTACTATTTTAACTTTGATAGATAACCAAAAAGTCCTCTCCCAAACACATTATTAGTATATTACATGTTGCAACTTTCAAACGCCCCACTAGTTCATTGCAAAATAACTGTTTAAGCTGTGTTAAGCTAAACTATAATATGTAAATAAGCAATTTCTAATTTTCTATATTTATGAACAAAGGGCAAAAAAAATATGCATCTCAAAAGTCCTACTGTATGAATAACATCATTGCAAGATATAATCCTTCGTAATAGAAACAGTTCAAACTGTCACCATATCGATTAAGTGAAGCAATTGTTTTAATAACTTACGAAAATTAGTGTACACAAGTATGCGCCAGTTGCAACCATTAGACCAAATGAAGTAGTACCCTCTGGTAAAGACTGCAACTGGTTTATGCTAATTCCAATAAGCAACAAAGCAAGAGCCTCCCACTATTACAAACATGTATCAGCACCACATGTGCAACATGGATAAACTAAAACCAATTAATTATTCCAAAGACCCACATATTTGCTTTCAGTTTTTGGATAATTGGCTGAGATGCAGTGCAATGAAAAAAATCATTCTGTTCAAACAAACCTGAATGATAGAAAACCGTTGTTTCATGATCATCTTTAACAAGACAGCAATTACCAAAACCTGCATATGTTGGATGGCACTGAAATAGATTCACTGAGAATTCTCACAGAAAAACCAAAAGAAACAGTAAGATCATGTGCATAGTACTTATTTTTTTTCCATGGAGGACAGCAGTATAAAGTTAGTTTTCACTTCTAGATAAAATGAGTCATAAAAAAATATTATTTAGGATCCATCACTCATTGATTGTGGTGGTAATTACCATGTGATGAGCGAGCAAAAGGAAATGATCATAAACTATCCCAAAATACATTTTGTTAGAGCGAAAAGGAGATTGGTTAGAAACTATGCTATTTAAGTAATCATTAAACAATATGTATTATTCTACCTTCAGGTTGCTAAGCATCTTCACAGTTGCAGGATTGAAATAAAGCCGCAAAGGAATAACAGCATAATTATTAGAAAACTACTACTGATACGAGTCACAAAAGCCCAAATTCTTGAAGGCGAGGCCCAATAAGCAAATTCCCAGCCCAATCAAGAAATCCATCCATACTTAGTTGAAAATCAGGCCAAATTGTCAAAGTGGCCCAAGTTGTAAAGTTTTATTTTTATTTTTATTTATTTATTTATTTATTTACTTAGTTTAAATTTTTATGTCAATATTCAGTCCAAGAGTCCCAGATAAAATGACTTTTGACCGAATTTCCATATTAAAATAATTAGGAGTTTTTTTTATTTTAGTTTTCTAATTAGATTAGGACTAGTTATAAGGCCTATTTAAAGGCATGGCTGTCCACCTTGTTCAACACTTATCATTATTATTAAAATTTCAAATTTGTTGAGAGCAGAATTTTCTTTGAGTTTTCTCCAAGATTTTTCTCTTGAGTTTTCTTTAGAAGTTGTTTTAACAATCTTGTGATTGTGGGAGCCATCTTCAACCTTCTTCTTGCCATTGATATTCTTTGGAGGAGAGATTAGAGCCGTTTGAAGGGAGTTGTGAGATCTTTCGAGATTTCAAGGCTTCTTAGGACTTATCTTTTAATTTCTTACTGTCAATTCTTTCTTTATTTCTACTTGTGCTGAATCATTATCTAATCTATTTTCTGTTCTTATTGTGTTTCCAGCCTTTTTCTATCTTAAGGAATTAGCCCAAAAATCCCCAATTTCTAGGGTTTTTCCATACTCTTTTTGGGTGAAATTAGATTGTCGAAATTTGGGGAAACCTATCTTGGTGTTCAATTGGGCAGAATCACAATCTCCTTGAGGGTTTCAAGAACCCTAACACTTATTTCTATTCTCAATTTGATTCTTTGCTGATTTGGGGATTTTATTTCAGATCTGAAAATTCAAAAATCTAATCTTTTAATTTTCTGTTTCGTTTCAGATCTAATTGTTTAGGGTTTTCGTAGGAGTTTCTCGTGACTTGGCAACTCGATCTTGGTCCGCGCGCAACCCCGTATCATTTGGTATCAGATTTTGGGCGTTTTGGGTGTTCTTGGTTGATTTCTAAACTGATCTCTATTTTTTAAATTACAAACAGCAGTTTTACCCAGAAAAATTTTCGAAAAAAATTCATTTGAGTGGGTAAACGTTTTCTGATTGATCTGAAATTTTACATACATATTTTTGGCACTGTTATTGAATATACAAAAATATTTCCCGCAAAAATATAAGTCGAAAAAGTCAAAAAATTGAAAAAAGACGAAATCCAATAAAAAATTAAAAAAATATTCAGCGGGTTGAATTTGGTGCCCAAATTTTCCAGATCAAAAATTAAATATATAAGGACACTCCAGATTTAATTTCGTGATTTTTGGAGATCGGGAACACCTCGAACGAAGTTGTCAAGTTACTCCGCAGTTTTTCGGGTTTTCTGTTTTCAGCAATTTTTATTGATTCTTAGCTGTAGGTTTTCATTTGTTTACCTTTATTCTTCCTTTACGTTATCTAACACCTTCTTGTTTCTTGTGTTAGTAGGATTTAAACGTGTGCACAACTTCTTCCTCGGTGCAACACGAATCAATTGGTGTCTCGTCAGTTTTTGGCATCCTAGTGCAAATTAGGATTCTTTGGTAGTTTGGTTCACACTCTCTAATTGGTTGATATAAACTCTGATAAAGAACTCACAAGATTGAATTCGACCTCATTGAGAATTTGAATTTTCTTTTTGAGTGATTAATGGTGAGGTTTGCTAACTTTTATTTTTGAGTGTTGAGTGTTTATTTTTTACAGGTTTTGAAGATGTCTAAAGGTGATAATAATGATGCACTTATGAAAGTCCAACAACAGTTAGATGGACATACTGCTGCAATCACACAAATAAATGCTACACTTCAAGCATTGAATACTACTTTGAATGAGGTACGAGTGAATCAAAAACATCAATATCGAGATCCAATTAAGGAAGATAGGGATAACCAACCCCAAAGGCGCGGCCCTCGACGTGTCACTAGAATGGATGATGATTTTCATGATCGTGGACAATCATCTTTGGCAAAACCAAGGAGCGAGCAGCAACGAGAACATCTCTTTCATACTCGCTGCCATGTACAAGGTAAGCTTTGTAGAGTTATTATTGATGGTGAAAGTTGCTCGAACATAGCCAGCACGACGATGGTGGAAAAGCTTTGCTTAACCACTACCAAGCATCCACAACCTTATCAACTACAAGGGCTTAGCAACGAAGGCCAATTTAGGGTCACTCAACAAGTGCGCATTGCCTTTTCTATCGGTAAGTATCAAGACGAAGTTGTGTGCGACGTAATGCCTATTCAAGCCTGCCATTTGTTGCTAGGAGAACCATGGCAACTGGATCGAAAAGTCACTCACGATGGTCGTACCAATAGGTATTCTTTCAAGCATCAAGGAAAGAAACTTACCTTAGTGCCGCTCACTCCGGAACAAGTCCATGAGGACCAAATCAAACTGAGAAATTCTGTTAAAACAAGTGAGGAAAAAGAAAAAGAGAATGAAAAAGAGCAAAAAGAGATTGAGAGTGAAAAGGAATGTGAAACAGAAAAGAAAATTGAAAAAGAAGTTGAAGAAAGAAGAGAAAATGAGTTAGAAAAAGAAACAAAAGAAAAAGACGAGGAAAGGCTAGTGAGGAATGTTTCCACTAACCAAGATATGAATTTTTCTTGTGTTGCTACTTTTCAGGTTCCCGAAAGATCGAAAGATAACTTTCAACTTCAATACCTCTCAAATGAAAGACGCTTTCATACGATCAACTTAAGCAAAGATGAAATCACACTACATGATCCCGAAGGTAAGCGAGGTAAGGAAATTTTAGAAACCGAGTCCAGTGCAGATTTGAAAATTATTGATAAAACTTTTGGTGACTTAGTTCTTAAAAGATCCCATCATTTTGATCCGATTAATTGTTACTCTTCGATTGTGGTTGATAAAGTCATTACGAAAAGAAGCGTGATTTGTTATTCTCTTGATTTACCTTGTGTAAAATCCTTGAATTTGTCCAAAACTGTTTTGGAGAATAAGGTAACGAAATTTGCCAAATTTGTTTTCAATTTATATTCTTGCCTTAAACAGTTTATGTGGTTGTACATGAAGTTTGAGTTCCATTTGACAAAGGTTAACTCAACAACGGAGATTCGACTACACTATGCCCCCGATGAACGAAGGTTTGTTTTAAATGAAAAAGGTAAAATCGACCCTTATTCTTTTGCTTATCGAGGTAAGATGCTTGAAACCTTTGAAACACTTTTGTACTCCTCGGATAGTGATAAAGATCGTGTTGATGAACAGTTAGATCGAAACGTGCTTGACTGTCCTATTTTATTTATTGATGATCTATCTGTTTTGATGGTTGATAAAAAGATTCTTGTTTTTGATAATGCATGTGTGAGTGAATCTATAGACCGTCGATTAATGCATGGTATGATTATGCAACTCTGTGAACCATGTAAATCTTTTCAAATACCTACTTGTGACGATTATGTTTACCATTTGATTTATTACTCGCAATTTATTCATGGTTTGTGGGAACAATGTGAGACGACTGAATGCCTTAAAACATGTCCATCTTTGTTTCAAATATTTGACGAGGCAGTGGTGAGTAAATTAGATTGTTTGCATGGTAATCTGAATCTGTCCATTCACATGCGTTATACCTGTTCTGTTATGCTTATGATTGGACTACAAGCTTGTTTCCGTTGCTATTTACTATCTCATGGCTATTCTTTTCAGTGGATTCAATTGCCATTAGTCTCGTTCGATAGAGGAAAGTCGAGTTCATTTGATTTTTCAGATTCGAGGACGAATCTTTTTGAGGAAGGGGGGAATGATACGAGTCACAAAAGCCCAAATTCTTGAAGGCGAGGCCCAATAAGCAAATTCCCAGCCCAATCAAGAAATCCATCCATACTTAGTTGAAAATCAGGCCAAATTGTCAAAGTGGCCCAAGTTGTAAAGTTTTATTTTTATTTTTATTTATTTATTTATTTATTTACTTAGTTTAAATTTTTATGTCAATATTCAGTCCAAGAGTCCCAGATAAAATGACTTTTGACCGAATTTCCATATTAAAATAATTAGGAGTTTTTTTATTTTAGTTTTCTAATTAGATTAGGACTAGTTATAAGGCCTATTTAAAGGCATGGATGTCCACCTTGTTCAACACTTATCATTATTATTAAAATTTCAGATTTGTTGAGAGCAGAATTTTCTTTGAGTTTTCTCCAAGATTTTTCTCTTGAGTTTTCTTTAGAAGTTGTTTTAACAATCTTGTGATTGTGGGAGCCATCTTCAACCTTCTTCTTGCCATTGATATTCTTTGGAGGGGAGATTAGAGCCGTTTGAAGGGAGTTGTGAGATCTTTCGAGATTTCAAGGCTTCTTAGGACTTATCTTTTAATTTCTTACTGTCAATTCTTTCTTTATTTCTACTTGTGCTGAATCATTATCTAATCTATTTTCTGTTCTTATTGTGTTTCCAGCCTTTTTCTATCTTAAGGAATTAGCCCAAAAATCCCCAATTTCTAGGGTTTTTCCATACTCTTTTTGGGTGAAATTAGATTGTCGAAATTTGGGGAAACCTATCTTGGTGTTCAATTGGGCAGAATCACAATCTCCTTGAGGGTTTCAAGAACCCTAACACTTATTTCTATTCTCAATTTGATTCTTTGCTGATTTGGGGATTTTATTTCAGATCTGAAAATTCAAAAATCTAATCTTTTAATTTTCTGTTTCGTTTCAGATCTAATTGTTTAGGGTTTTCGTAGGAGTTTCTCGTGACTTGGCAACTCGATCTTGGTCCGCGCGCAACCCCGTATCAACTACTTTAAGAAAAACAAGCCAAAGAATATTAATAAGTTATTTTAGTTGTGGATAAATAGTTTAACAGAAACACAGTGCATAGTTAAATTCTATTTCTCAAAATTATACAGAATTTTGTTATTATGGTGACATAGAAGAAGCAGAAAAGATAAGTAAGAAAACACCACCTGCATGACAAACTTTAGGTAATTATTAATAGCATACAGCAGAGCTGGAACTGCAAGAAGCACATTATTTCGAGCAGCCCGTAAAATTTTAAGAACAAAGAGAACGACATCTTGAGGTCAAAAAGATGTTGTCGATGAATTCCCATGGTTCGTATCATTTCAGAGAAGTGGATTCTGAGAAAACAATTCGGTCTAGATAAGGAGAATAATGAACTAAAAGTTTCAAAAGGACTTCATGTCACATAATGATGGTTTTGCTAGACCAAAGTGATACCACGATAATAGTAGTACAGATATTTAGTTTATAGAATGCAACCCAAACACATTTTTTTCAACCAAAAGGATGCATAATTGGAAGCATTTTTGCCAGAAAACCCATAATATGAATAGAGTTCAAATTATATAAACTATTAAGAAAATTAAAGGAACAACTTTTTTATGGTTCAGCTATAACACAGATACACACACCAGTAGACGCACAAGTGAAGCATAAAAAAAACAGCCACTCAAAAATAAAAGAAGGCTAGGAACATAACTTCACTATGGAAAGATAAAACAAAATTGATGGCCCATCTAACATTAGTCTCATCAAAGTTGAACACTGCATAGTGCTGTGTCCCACCAAATTTACTGCAAAAGATCAAGAAAACGTATAAAGAAGCCAAATCTATGTGAAATTAAAAACATTTCACCAACCTGCTGCATCTCTACTTTCAGCATGGCAACTGGAATTCTTCTAACTTCTCTACATTTTTTACCCAAAATATCTAAAAAGCATCAACTAGGATCACAATGAATAACCATGTTGGTATTACCAGAAAGCATGTATGGTTAAGTCAGTTTCTTAATCAGTCACACAATTTAACACTCAATACAAAGTGATCCCATTTCATCAGAAGAAACTTAAAAGATTAACATTAAACCACTAATAAACCCACTCGTTGGTCTTCAGCGTAGCCTACAAGTTCTAATCACTTGTTGCAACACATATTTAACTCAAGCTTGGAGTAGTTTCCTTCTATATCAGAAGCTTAATGAGATACAACATAAAACCATCAAGATTATTAATATTACTGAGAATCAATAGTGAAATTAGTGATACAAAAACTAATGATACAATTGGAATCAGAATCATAGAGTTGTGGAAGTAAATTTCTTACCTGCACTAATGAAGAAATTGAAAGAAGAGATTTCTCACCAAATTTCTTATGTTGAGCCTTTAAAGAGAGAGAGTTAAATAAGAACAACAGTTACATCTAACAAACGATTTAATAAAAAGAATCTGAACATTTCATAAGATATAATTGATGGACTTGGACTTCCACTAATCTTTGAAATGCAACTGTTCCTATTCCTACTGAATGCTAATAGCAAGCACACTGATCTTATACAGGCTCTGCTTAGTAACTTTTTCTAACACTGTACGTCAATCAGCACAAACAATTTTTATCTTAGCAATCCCTCTAATTTCCACAACTAATGCAGCAGATCTCTCTGTCCTTGACACCTCTAAACCATCTGATAATGGTTAGAAACGAACATAATCTATTTGTTCCTGCATGTCAGGAGTGTCCCCACTAAATATAATTTCTATTGTCTTATACAAGGAGAATTTGTGAGCTTACAGAAATAGTTGACGAATTTTGTAATCCCGTCCCTCTTTCAGACCCCTCCTGTTTACTTTGACTTATCTAACCTAGTATAGAAAACAAATCTAAATCAACCTTAAATTCAACAGTTAAAACCAAAACTCAATTGAGAATACAACTCCAAAAGGACAAAAGAGTCATGCACTAGACACCAAACTTGATTTAGTGAAGAATAGGGATTCAATAGGAGATAATGGTCTAAGCCTCACAAACTTTATGATAATTAAAGCAGAAAAAACAAAGAATAAATGGCAGCAATCCTTAGTAAAAGAGTTCAAAATTTCACAAGAGGGTTTATCTGCATGCTGAATGTGATATGTCTAACAAACTATATATGCTGACTCAATCCTTCAATGTTGACTTATTTATTTATAGCTAAATGAACACTTGACAGGCATATGAACCTGTTTGTGGAGTTCTTAAACCCCATTTTACCTATATGGGTGAAAAAACACCTCCTATTCGAAAGTTGAAGGTTAATAAAATGCTAGAAGTACCTGGAACAAGAGCATAGTAATTGCGAAAATAACTTTGGCCACCTCAGTGAGAAAGTTAACGCTAATGGGACTAAACTTGAAACCCCCATCCACCTTTGACATATAAACCAACATAGGCTGCAATAACACACACACACATATATTTAGAATGCAAGGAAATCACAGATCAACATTGCCGGTCTAGGTTTGATGATTACAAGAAATGAACTGACCTGAAAACCGACCAAAACACAGTCCCCACCGACCAAAAGAACATTGAGGAAACGAGTTTGGAGGAGACATGGCTGCGGTGCCTGTCATAAGCCCTCGAAATGGTTTTACTAGTGGGCGATGCTATTTTTGAATGACAAACACTGCATTCTATCATCCCCGCCTGCGCCTGCACCTTCCCAACTAAAATAATAATAGATCAACTGCATAAAATCAATATTCTTTTTTCAAATAGAATAAAAGAATGCCTAGAAAGGTTATTTCTAGCGGCAGTTTTAGAATTTGAAACACAAAAGAGAAAAGTTACCTGAGTATAATTACGGGAAGAGAAAGGCAAGAGTGGCAGCAGATCTTGAGAGAGATCGAAGCCCTCGATCAGATTTTGATAAGACAAAAAGAAATCTGAAAATTAAAAACAAAAAATAATAATAATTAAAGGAGAAACTGAGGATGTATGGAAAGAAAGAGTTGGAACTTGGAAGGTGAGATGTGACGTCGCTTGCTGGCTGCTCTTTCCTTCGTTTTCATTTGAATAATTTATTTTGACTTTACATAGAGGATTTAACAGTTGTTTTTGCTTCGGAAAAAAAAAAGGTAAATGTATTAAATTAGTCCATTCAGTATGAAATAAATCAATTTAATCCTTTTATAATTAAAAATAAATAATATTAAGTTAGAATAAAAATTAATATTTACTTTTTATCAGAACTAATAGTTTTACTTTTTAATGGCTTTGTAAATAAAATATTTAATTTTGAATTAAACTATAATTGAAAAATTAGTTTTGAAAATATTTTTATACTGTAAATATTAACTTTATTATAATTTGAATTTATTTAAATTTTTAATAATATAAAGATTAATTTAATCTACTTAATGATGAGACTATTTTGATCTAGTTTTAATTGTGTAATAATTTTCATATTACATTTCATTCCATATTTCTTTTTAGCACTACTTTAATACTCAAGTCTCTTGATATTTGACGATTTCATTTATTTCTATTACACAAATAGGATGGGTACCTCATAGGTCATTATTGCTCTTAAAGTAAGTCTTCTTTTTGGAACTGAATTTTGTAAATAGAGTCAGTGAAAATATAAATAGAGGAATTTGTAAAGTTAGTATGAAAATATATTAAAAATGATTAAGTAATTAAATCCATAAAATCATTAATTATAGCACAAGAATTAAAATCGTTATAAAAATTTATTTTAAAAATGCATAGGGACCCAATTAAAATTTATGCAAAGGGCCTAAATGGTTATTAACTCATTTTTATTATAATGGTAACATTAACCTAGTTTTATTAAGAAATATTATTTAAACATGTTTTAAAGGTTAAAACTTTTAATTAAGCTTTAATTAAATCACTAATCATAGTGTATATATATATGGAAGTGAGTGGGAAGAAAAACAAAACATCATCCTTCTTTCTCTTTAAAACAAAACATCATCCTTTTTTCTCTTTTAGTGCCATCCATAACTAAAGAAAAGAAGAAAAATCCTTTTTCTTCCTTTTTATAATTTGGTTCTAAAATTTCTAAGGCAAACATGTTTTTTTTTTCAATTTTTATATTTCCATGATCATCCAAGTTTAATTAAGCTTACCCATACCTTGGATTTTTTAATTTTTGAATGTTTATCAAGTTTCCACTGATGAAACTGTGTTTGATTTTTATGGAAATTGGAAGTAAGAGTTTTGAGCATGTTAGATCTGTAACGATTCAAATTTTAGTAGTGTCGAAACATATGATTTTGAAACCCCATTTTCATAAATTGAGTCCGTAAATATAAAATAGAAATATTTATAGAGTTAATATGAAAATATAATAAAATTCGATTAAGAAATTGGTTAATTAAAATTTAGGAATTAAATTGTAAAAGTTCAATCGCTATAGAGTTGTAATTTAGAAAAGGATTAAGGTCCTAAGTAGCAATTATCCAAATGACTAAAATGGTTATTAAACCATTATCCATCATGAATTAGTGGATGATGATGGTTAATTCCACTAAGTTTAGCTTAAGATTAAAATATGTATAATAATATTATAATTAATTAAGAATGGTTAATTAAACAAATCTAATATTAATCTAAGTATATAAGCTAAATTGGGTGGAAGATTGTCATCTTCTCCACTTGCGTCACCATCCAAAATTAAAAGAAGAAAAGAAAGGAAAAACTTGGTTCAAACTTTAACATTCAGCCAACTAAAATTCATAAGGTAATTAAGTTAATTTCATGTAATTTTTATAGATTTATGATCACGGAAGTTTGATTTAGCTAGCCCATGTATCAATTTGTTCAATTGTTAAGTTTTTAGCAAGTTGTCATTGTTGAGAAATGTAACAGGTCGTTTTCAGTTAAATCAGAACAGTAGTTTTGAGACTACAAATTCGATGAGAAAATTTTTATTTTATTATTATTTTAATGTCTATGGTATATTGGCAGAGTCGTATAAATATTTGGTTAAGAAATTTTGATGTTTGTATGCTTAATTTAGTAAAAAGGACTAAATCGTAAAAGGTGCAAAAGTAGAGTTCTATTAGTTAAAGGTAGCTATTAGCTATGAAATTAAATTGTAAAGGGATTTATATGGTAATTAGAACATTATTATTAGTGGACATTCATGGAAAAAAAATAAGTGAATTGAAGGTTAATTAACAAGGTTAAATATGTAAATTAATAAATATGTTAAGTAAAATGAAGAAAACAAAAAATATCATCTTTTTTGTCATCTTCCTCCACCGAAATTTTAAAATAAGAAAACTCCATGGAAGCTTGCTAGGGTTCGGCTAGGTTGTGGTGCTTGCATGGTATGTTTTACAACCCCGTTTTTAATGATTTCTATGTTTTTGAAGTCATTGTAGCTTAATCTAGCGAGCCTAGGGACTAATTTGCAAAATTGTTAAAGTTTTAGGGTTTTTACATAAATGTTATTGCATGATTCTTGAAGGTTAATGAAAGAATATGAGTCCTTATTGTTAAATAAACAAGTTTTGTAAAGAGATTTTTTATGAAATTATCATTTAGGGATTTATTTGTAAAAGTAGTAAAATATCATGATAAATTGTGAAATCTTGATTTTTATGAGGCTGAATAGATCCCTAGTAAATTCGGCTAACATGAAATGTGGATGAATTTGAATAAACATCAATTTACGAGCTTAAAGACTAAATTGTAAAAAAGTTAAAATATTAGGGGCTAAAGTGTAAATTTTAAAAGTATGAATTTTGGACTAAATTGAATAGTATGAATATTAAATGGATTGAATTTTCTTATTTAGATCAAGATAAACCTTATACGGATCTAGATCGAGGAAAAGCGAAAGCCTTGAATTAGTTAACCTTGTTTCAACATCTTTATTATCGAGGTAAGTTCGTATGTTTAAATAACGTTGTAATGTTATTTTGGTATTTATGAATTGTACTATATATCATGTAATGAAATGGTGAGAATACAATGACATTTCGACAATTATTGAGCCCCGTTTGAACCTTAGGAATATATAGGATACAAATGACATGTCATTAGGTTACCATATTTTGGGTGCTGCTCTTGAATGTCCAACTGATGGCTAAGGTCTTGCATTTGTTGTGGATGCTCGTCAGCTTGTGTGAGAGGCATCGTGTAGCTTACATTCCGATCGTCAGCTTATGTGAGCAAACCCATTTTATGGCTTGAGTGAGCAACGATGTAAAGGAAAAGGAAAAGAAATGGTTTCGACCATATGTTTAGCATACTTTCTATACTATTCTAAATGGTTCAACGAGCATGTAAAAGGAAGGAATGGTAAGTGTTCCGATCGGCTACGTTATGAATTTATGGAAAGGTATGAAATGATAATGATCAATTGTAACAACCCGATTTTGGGCCTAGTCGAAACAATGGTTTCGGGACCACTATTCCGAGGCCAGAGAAAATTATTTTAGTATTATTTTATGTGTTATAATATAATTTTATAAGTGCATGTAAATTTTGGCAAGTTAATTTTCGCAATTTCTAGTCCAATTTCGAAAAAGGACTAAATCGCGTAAAAGGTAAAAGTTGTGTTTTAATACCTAAAGGTGTTAAATTACCTTGTATCTTAAATTGGGAGTCTTTAAAGTGAAATTAGGCCATTGAAATTGTGATGGCCGGCCATGGGAGACAAAAAAAAATTGTTGAAAAGTCAAAATTAGGTGAAGTTGGTCACCAATTTTGACTAGTTTTATTATTAACAAATTAAAAAGAAAAAGCTATCATTTTTCTCTTCTCCTCCACCGAAAATGGTAGAAAAGAAAGGGGTTTTGAAGCTCTGAAATATCAGCCACTTACATCCCTTGCTAGTAAGTGATTTTTAATGTCTTTCTTGATGATTTTTACATTTTTGGAACCCCTAAAGCATGAGCTTTCATATGAGGGGTCTATTTTGCAAAACGATGAAGAGTCTAGGGTTTTTCCATGAGAGTAAATGTGTTGTTTTCTGTGTTTTTATGGAAGATTATGAGTCCTAGTTGTCTAATAAACAACTTTTGTGAAAGAAATTGCATGAAAACACCTTAAAAAGGGCTAGATTGCTAAGTTGTAAAATGAGTTGTAAATGTGTGAAATAGTTGAAATTATGAGTTACTATAGTTATGAAAATGGTTCATCTAGACTCAAGGAGTGAAGAAATGTGATAAAAATTATTTTACGAGCCTAGGAGTAATTTGGTAATTTTGGCAAAATATAGGGGCAAAATTGTAAAAATTGCTCAAGTGTGTCAATAGACTAATTTGATTAGTACATTGTTTTAATAAGTTGAATGTGATATTTTAGATGATGAAAATCGAGATTTGGACCTAGAACGGAAAGAAATCGATTAAGGGATAATTACGTCTTTTTTTACCTTTGTGGTATCGAGGTAAGTTCATATGTAAATGTTGGTAACATAGTTATTATTTTAAATATTTTGATGTTATTTAAATGATATGATAATTATTATGAGATATTATACTTGTGATAATTGTTTGATAATATGTCAAATTATATGATATACTTGGAAAATGTGAAATACTACCGAGTATTGGTATCGGCATTCCGTAGAAGATGGTTGAGACATATGATTGGGAAAAAGGTCCCGTTGAACCTTAGGAATAGATTAGGATACAAGTGACATGTCACTGGAATATTTGGGCATCCGAGCTCGTTGAGTTGAGTCCGAGTTCACTTATGGATGCGAATGTTCGAACTCGTTGAGTTAAGTCCGAGTTCGTGAGATGTAACTAGGCATCCGAGCTCGTTGAGTTGAGTCCGAGTTCACTTATGGATGCGAACGCCCGAGCTCGTTGAGTTGAGTCTGAGTTCACTTATGGGCGGGTTACATGGTAGCTTGGCTACATATGTGGCACTTATGTGCAAACTTTCCATGTATCCGAATTATATTCCGATGTGTTCAATGGGTAAAATTCTACTCAAATGGAGGAATACTCGAGATGAAAGGGACGTATTGATAAATGTTGTGAAATGGATACTTTGCACAGGTATGTACTTAACCCTCGGGTTGAAAACTCGACATAATAACAAAATGGTAAGATGGTAAATGAAAATGTGATATGAATGTCTCGGTGATGATTATACAAATGATGTTGTATTAATTTTGTGAGCAATGATCATGAATGAGTAATTTAGCCTTGACAGATTTGAGTTACTGCAGTAGTGTAACTTTGAAAATACACTAAAAACAGTGGAAAATGAGTTAGAGGCAGAATAAAATATGGGATTAAAGCTTGATGATTCTATTTTCACATGAAAGAAACAGAGGAAGAAAAACAATTCCATATTGTGTGATATATGAATTCTTGTGAAACAGGGTCTGCATGAATTTGAGATCCCCTGTTCTAACTTTAGAAATTCACAAAAAATTGTACAAAAATTATTAAGAGTCATACCTTACATTCATGGATTCCTTATTGAGTCTAATTTTAGGGGAAATAAATGGCATGGTCGTTAGAATTCTGTACAGGGAGAAATTCTGTTCGTAGTGCACAGGGGTTAGAGTGGTCATACCCTAAAATAGGGGAGACTTTAACTAATAAACTGTACTAATTGGCCAATCCAAAAATTCTAGAAAAAAATTAGTAAGTAGAAATATGAGTCTAGTTTCAAGAGAAATAGACGAGAACGTTATTCGAGTCTTGTACTATGAGATAATTGAACTTTAGTACAGAAGGGTCGGAACTAGCAAACAGTGAATCAGGGGTAACTTTGAGGAATAAACTGTACTATTTGGCTTAACCAAAAATTTTAGAAATTTTATGGAAGAAAGGAAAATAAGTCTAGTTTCATGGAAAATTAACAGAACTTAATTCGGAGTTTCATAGCTCCAGATATAAATAATTTAGTGACTATTGCTCAGAAAGACAGCTTGTAGTGAACTTGAGAATATGTTGTAAACATTGATAAAACAAGTTAATGAGTTACTTTTTGTTTTCATATGAACTTACTAAGCGAAAGCTTACCCCCCCTTCTTTCCCATGTTTCCTAGGGTTGCCAGGTTAGCTTGGGTTGGAGGCCGTCAGAGATATTATCACACTGTCAAGCTAACGCTATTGGTGTAGTGATTTCAAGTACTTTGAGCCTATAGCATGTATAGGAGTTTAAATATTAGAGTATGTGATATGGCTTTAACCATATGTGTTGGCCTATTTGGATTATGGGGTTGTAAATCTATTTTAATTATGCATGCATGTGCTATGGTATTATGTGATGAGTTTATAATGATTATAGTATGAATGTGATAAAGATGTGAGTAAAATCTATGATATCTATTGCATGTGAAATTGCCATAATCATGACATGTTAGGAATGTTTAAGTACCTAATTTTGCCATGTTGTATGTTATTGTATAAGTATGCGTGTATCTATTGTGAGTGTGACAAAATGGCTTGGAAAATAGCCTTGTATTTGTCCAGGTTTTTGGACACGGGTTTGGGACACGGGCGTGTCCCTAGCACACGGGCGTGTGCTCTATACCCACACGGGCGTATGAAGCCTTGATGCAAGAGATTTTCTAAGTTTTTCATGAGTTCTCGGTTAGGTCCCGAACCACTCCGGATGTATGTTTTGGGCCTCGTAAGCTCGTATATGGGACAGATTGTATGTGAAAATAAAAGTTTTTAATTATTTGAGATTTCATGGCCCTGTTTAGTATGGAAGTGTTAGTAAAAGTCAGGTAGCACCTCGAACCCCATCTTGGCATCGGATGCGGGCGAGGGGTGTTACATCAATGTATGCATATCTATGTTTATGGAAAGCATGAATTCAATGGCACTATGTTTATGAAAATCTATCTTACCATGTGATAGTTCAATTGAGTTATGTGTTATAGCACTAACTTGTATTGTTGTTTATGCTTAGGCTTGTGCCAAGCCTGTTGTTGGATTATGTCATGCTTAATTTTAATGTTATACTATGAAATGGTAAGTTATGTTTAGGTTTTATGAACTTACTAAGCATTATATGCATACGTAGTTTTCTTTCCTATGTTTTATAGTTTATCGGAAGCTCGATCAGTTTGGAAGCTCGTTAGAGACTTATCACACTATCCAAAGATTATATTGGTAGATTTTGATGTTTTGATCAAGGTTATAATGGCATGTATATGTGGACTTTTGGTTGATGTTAGTTGATAAGTTTGACATGTATATGAGTTATTATGGTTGGTACACTTTTAGTACTTATGGCATCTTGTTGATGTTTGATAGTATGGTTAAGTTGATGCATGTTTTCAATATTCAATTTTGTATGTGATGAATTAGTTATAATGTGCTCAGGTACGGTATATTTGATATAGATATGAGCTAGATGTGTTTGTATGAAATATGACCAATTATGCACAAGTTTAGGTATGTTAGTTTGATTGTGATTGAGGTGCCTATACGGCATATTGGTTGAATGAGACTTGGTCATTTGAATTGGTCAATTTATGCATGTTTTGATATGTTTTTATACCTTGTTCGTATGTGAAAATTGTGTTTAGGTACATGCTTGAAGTGGGTGAAGGAAATGACTTAATTTTGGCCAATTTCTTATCCAATATAGTTTTAACACAGCAATTAAATGGCAGAAAATTCTAGTTCAAATACAGAACAAATTAGGAAAATATGCAGTTACTCCTATCCCCATTCGCTACACACCATCTCTGACCATCCCAACACACCGTTAAGCGAGTTTAATACCCATCCAGCCCTACACACCATATAGTGTCGATCCGACATGTTTTATGTAATTGTAGACCAGCTGTCAGATCAAATAACTATAAAACGCCATATTTACATATAAATTTGGCTTAGCCACTGAATTAGAACATATCACTTCCTCTTTTACATAATTCCGATCCAATGCAAATGAATATTACAAATGTCAGGAACGTACACCTAGTCATTCAGATTCAATTCATAGTTAGGTAGTACAGATCAATATCATCGACAATCACCACAATCAGTATATATTTATATAATCAACAACTTAATCTCAGATCATTAGATAACAACTCATACGGTCTAGTTTTGATCATAGGTACACTACATGAAGCCCTACGTTTGCATTAGACGACGCTTATGACCTCGAAGATATATTCCAGATCTGACCCACACCCCTGTGTGGTTCCATATGGCCAAGGTGACTAGCCCGTATGAGTCCACATGGCCTAACACATGATAAGCCATAAAAGTAACATATTTTAATCCTATTATTGATGTGTTTTTGGATGGTTTATTATATAATTTAGTGAATTTGATGCTCCTAATCATTTAATTTCATGTTTCTATACTTAGATGAGCATAGGGGAGTAAAATAAGTAGAAAACGGTCCAAAATTGGACCAAACGAGCTACTTTCAGGATCCACACGGCTTGGCCATTCTCATACGGACTGGCCACATGCCCATGTGCCATCCCGTGTCAATATCGCTCCATGTTTCCTGAACAAGCGAAAAAAGCCAATTTTTAGGGTTCTAAGCATTCTAAAGTCTATAAATACACACTAGAAGAGGACCTAAGGGGGGAAGCAGAGAAGAACAAAGAAATTACTCAAAGAACGCTGTCGGAATCAACTCAGAAGCAGGATCTCCTTCAAGATTGAAGATCTCCGGTCAACTTCTCTAGAAGTTTTTGGGTTTCTTTATGTTTTGTAGTTTTCTTAATTTTGAGATGTTTTCCTCCCAAAGTATGAACTCAATTCCCTAGATACCTAGGGAAGATGAAACCTATGATGGATCTTGTTATTTAATTTTTGAATTACATGATAAATACTTGATTTCTTGATCTCAATTATATGTACTTATTCCATGTTTTAATGTTTTCAGGATATTAATTCATGATTGATGTGATTATTTCAGTGGAGCAAAAATCCTTATTTAAGAGTAGATCAGCCATAATTGAGTGGGGTTGCATGCAATCCTAGAAATAGGATGACATAAATCTACTGGATTAGAGTCAAATCTAATAGGGGAATCCATAGATTGAGTTAATGAGACAATAGAGGTTTTAATTAGAAAGAAATTTCAATTAATCAACCTAGAGTCAGTTATTTTTACTCTCGAAAGAGATATTAATATAATTTAGGGATTTCTAAGGATCAAGGCAAGTGAATAAATCATTTAATTCAGATTCAGAATAATAAGTGAAGTTTAGGTGGATTCTTTCCTGAGTATTGTCTCTCTTAAGTACTAGTACTTTTAGTGTAACACCCCTTACCTGTACCCGAGGCCGGGATAAGGTACGAGGCGTTATCGGACAACCATACAAACATTAAACTAAAATACGGGCCATAAAATTTCATTCATATTTCAAAATGTTCATTCACTTACACATAGTCCCTTATTTGAGTCTACGAAGCCCAAAACATACTTTAGAAAGGGTTCGGGACTAAACCGAGAACTTATGAAAATCTTGGAAATTTCATGCTTTAAGGCTCCACACGCCCGAGTCCCAAAGTCGTGTTCCATACACGGCTAAGACACATGGTCGTGTCTCTACCTGTGTGGAATATACCTAGGCTATTTTTCAAGCTTTGGTCAACCTTAATCTCTTACACACTTATACAAAATCAAAAGCATATAACATGGTACTCATTTAATGATTAAATATTCTCAATTAAACCACAAACATAGCATTTGTATGTCATCATACATGTGTCTCTCATACTCATTTTACCTTGTTTATTATAGTACCACTTATACATTTATATCAAGATTATCATCTTACAAAATATCTTCAGCTTAATCATCAAGCATTCATATTTAAAACTAGATCATATCTTTAGAAAATACCACAATTCAGATACGCAAAATAACATGTTTGCCTGAAACATTTCAATTCAACTCCATACCCAACAAGCATTACATTGAGACTAGTCATATATATATACATGTCATGATACATATCATTCTCTTTCTGTTTTCTTATAAACACATATCATTTATTTCATTATATCAATATTTCATATAGCATAGTTTCCATGTATTCCAGATATATTTATTTTCCTCCTCCTCCTCTCCATTCAACATCCTTAATGTATATAGCATTCTTGTAAGTACGATTTCACAATTTACTAATAAATGCTCACATCAAACTGTCCACACGAGTCATATTCACTTACTTATTTATAATTCGAGCTAAAGAGCTCCAAATTAAGATCCGTAAATTTTCCCTAAAACTAGACTCACATATATTTCCACCATAAAATTTTCATAATTTTTTGTTTAGCCAATTAGTACAGTTTATTCATTAAAATTTCCCCTATTTCACTTTCTGACAGTTCTGACCTCTCTTCACTAAAAATTAATTATCTCACAGTACAGAACTCGGATAATGTTCTTGTTGATTTATATTGAAAATATACTCATTAGGGATTTTAAAAATATAATTTTAAGCCTCTAATTATTTTTATCCAAAATTTTGTGGTTTTCCAAAGTCAGAATAGGGGATCACGTAATCATTCTGAACCAGTCTCACAAAAACATAAATATCACAAAATATAGAACTCCTTTTCTTTCTCTGTTTCTTTTATATGAAAATAGACTTATTAAGCTTTAATTTTATATCTCATTCAGTCTCTGATTCAATTTCTACTATTTTTGGTGATTTTTAAAAATCATGTCACTGCTACTGTCCAAAACAGTTTTATTGCTAATTCACTCTTTCACACTTTCTTTGTATTAACCTCATTTTAACATACATATCACAAATCATTTTCACCACATTTCATACATCACAAGTATAGGCCCATGATCACAAGGTCACCATAAAATCATCCTCATGTATAACTTACTTGTTTATAACCTCACCACATCCTGGTCACTTAATGAACACATCATTCACATAATCAAGTTCCTGCACTTATTCATCACAAAACTCACAAAGCAATACATAGAGAGTCTCCCGTTGAACACTTCGGATCAATCCTCAATACTTGGTGGTTTCAGCACATAGCTCCACCCATCATATAGTTCGGCTCTCTTGTACACATGGTGAACACTCAGTACCACCCATGTGACCTAGCCAATTTATCTCGTAGCTCTCTTATCTACATGGTGTCCTTCACCTGGAACCACGCATGCGACCTAGCTACATATATCCCGTAGCTCTCTTGTCTACATGGTGTACACATAGTATCACCTATGTGACCTAGCTACATCATGATGTCTTGTAGCTCTCTTGTACACATGATGTGCACTCAGCACCATACATGTGACCTAGCTACATACTATCTGTATCATCCAATCTTTCCGAAGGTTCAACCGAGATTTCTCTCTCTTTTCCAACAATTTACCAATCAAGTAATTATCCACAAACATATTTCCAATATTATTATAAAATATCATAATACAAGTAATATTGATGTATTACTTACATATAAACTTACATCTCATTTAATATCAAGGCAATAACATTAAATTACACATTGCCTTATTAAAAATCATATGAACTTACAATTTCCCATAATATCCATAATCATAGAAATCACATTTATGTATGATAATTCAATGCACTTCATGTACCATAGACATATTTTTAAATCAATTCATAAACTTGGCACCATAATCATTTAATTTAATATAATTCAATTAATTCACAAAATTTAACTTTCAAATATAAATTACAGCATTATTACTGTATTATTATCATACCAACTTACATACTTTCAACACCTCAAAAATCATAATGAATATATCAATTTTACATTGAAACATGCATAAATTAATGCTTATTATACATATGAACTTACCTCGATACTAAAACGGCCATTTTACCAACTTTCCCAATTTTTGATTTTTCTCTCATTTTAGGTTCAAATCTCATTTTTCGGGATCTAAAACATCATATTTTACTTATTTAATTAATGTAATATTCAAAACATTCCTTAACTCAAACTTTAGAAAAATTACAATTTTGCCCCTAAACTTTTGCATATTTACACTTTTTCCCCTAGGCTTGGGAATTAAAATTAATCCCTTATTCTTATGGTTTATGACATGCTGATCACTTTTCCCTTCTATGGAAACATCAAATTCTTACTCTAACATATACTTATGACTATTAGGTATTTTTACCGATTAAGCCCTTTCACTCGTTTTCCCTCAAAACTGAGTAGCACAAGTTGTCTAACATAATTTAAAACCTCATGTTTTATTATAAAACAGAAAAATAAACACATTTCACCTATGGGTATTTTTCCAAATATGAACCCTAGCTTAAATTATTGCTAGAATAAGCTTAATCAAATTACTGGGGTTCCAAAAACGTAAAGAACTTGAAAAACGGGGTTATAACGGACTTACTATTGAGCTTGGAAAGCTTGAAAACCCTATCCATGGCTTCCCCCATGCTAATTTCGGCCTCCATGAGAAAGATGAGTCAATTTTGGCTTTATTTTCTTTTTTTATTTCTTTTAATTACCAAACGACCAAAATACCCTTCCTTACTAAACTTTCAAAAATTCCATCTATGTCCAATTTTTGTCCATCACTTAGAAATTGGTCAAATTTCTATTTAAGACCTCCTAATTAATATTTCAAAGCAATTTCATACTAGAAACTTCTAGAATGCAAGTTTTGCAACTTATTCAATTTAGTCCCTAACTTCAAATTGAGCACTTTATGCATAGAATTTTTTCACGAAATTTTCACACAATCATGCAATCATATCATAAACCTCAAAATAATCATAAAATAATTATTTCTATCTCGGATTTTGTGGTCCCGAAACCTCTGTTCCAACTAGACCCAATTTTGGGCTATTACATTTAGTCCTCGTGGATACGATATTCCCGACTCACCATAGCTATACTATTTTTATATAGGTGCACTTGCCTTTGTCGTGATTTTAGTTAGTTAAGTGAATCATCATCAACACACACTCGTGTGCCTACCCATGTGTCTTACATGGCCTAATACACGCCCTTGTCATATGCCCGTGTGGTCCTAAATTGCAAACAATGAGTCACACGGCCTGGACACACATTTGTGTCTCTGGCCCATATGATCCTTATCTTGTTATTAGTGAGTTACACGGCCTGGACACACGCTCATGTCCTTGGTCCGTGTGAACCTTGCACTAACATGATCACACATAGCCTGGACACACGCCCGTGTCCCTTGCCCGTGTGGCTCGTATTTGGCAGACAGTGAGTTACATGGCCTACTACATATCCTGGCACACGGCCGTATGGTGTTGACAGCCATGTTTTCTGGTGTTCAAAATTCATAAAAACTCGGGTTTTCAGTACGCACCTGAAGTAATTTGGAAGCCAAAACAATGTAGAAGACTTTCGAAGCCTAAAACGACCATTCAATAACTCAATCAACCAATTATATCGACAATAATACACAATTATATGCATAATACTTATGTCGAAAGTTTCGACACGAAACCTTAAACGAAACCTTAATCAAAACCAACACTTACTGAAAGATCAACAACGATTACTCGAATTAACGTTTTGAGGTTCGCTACTCCAAATATCCCCGCCTAATAAGGAAACCAAACGATTGATTATTAGAGAATTACTTAATAGACTCGAAACACCAAATTCAGAACATGCTACGAAGAACAAAAGGAAAAACTGCATAATTAAACGAATTACAGTGAAAGTTACTTAATAACCTTTCGATTGACACAACTAACAATGTATAACTTCGATTAGTCCTGTATTCACTTACGATAGTAATCAAAATGAGGGAAAAAGTAAAAGAACTGGAAAACAAAAAAGATAAGTAAAAAAGAAGAAACAATAAAAATAAAAGAAAAAAATAAAAGTAGATAACTAACGTTAGATCCTAATTAACTATGATGAAGTCGTTGAGAGCACCAAAAATATCCTATTCCATGTAAAATAGTAAAAATAACAGTAAAGGGGAAGTAGGGTTGAATCCTTAGGGACTGGATTGTACGAATGCTCGTTTTTTGAAATCCTAGACAATTTCTTGGCCAAGAAAACCTACGTTCCTGAAAAATAAAATAAAAAACAGAATTAAGAATTTCGATATGGAAAATAAAATAAAAACAGAATTTAAAGTGAATTGAAATTGCGAAATTAAATAAATTACGGAAATTAAAATGAAGAATATAAAAATAAATAGAGTTTGGGGAAGAGAAAGTTTCTTATGTGGCGAGACCCCAGCCTCTGGTTGTCTCGTTCCGCCTTGGATTCAACCCTTGGCTTTTAAGTAACCATTCTCGAGCAAGATAAGCCAGTTATAGTGGAAGAGGACGCTTACGACCACCAGCTCCAAGGATTTAGACCTAAAATTTGGCGGAGCCTGACTTTAGCCAATAATCGCTTTTGTGGGACTATTTTATGCTAGATCATCACTTCCCAATGACGAATACCATGCCGTTTTGTCTCTTGGATTCGCTAACCTCCGACGCAGAAAGCCAACAAATCGACTGTGCAACCTTCCCAAAATGTACAATGTTGCTGTTTCTTGCACAAGTTGAAAAATCTCCTATTAAGGGACATGGGTGGAAGCGTCAGCCCCGTAATGCGGAGAAGCGATGAATACCCTGTTGAGAAGGCTAAGTGCGGGTTCTAAGCCTCATGAACCTTTTTGGGGAATTTTGACAACCTTCGGCTAGATTGGTTTAGTGGCTCATGATTTTTGGGAAAGAAATAAATATAGTAGAAATGAGATTTTTATTGAAGAAAATATGGAGAGAAAAAAAGGCAGAGTTTTTGGGAGAGGGAGTGTTTACAGAAAAAAGAGATGTCAAATATGTGCCACTCCATCACCTATTTATAGTACTAGAAAACCTAGTCTATTCCTAATTAAATTCTAAAAGATAAATACAAATAAATAAAGATAATTAAAGAAAAATGAAAATAAATCCTAAAATTAAATCTAAATAAAAATCCTTAATAATTATCCTAATATAATTGAAATTAAAATAGAGACTTGTGCGATAAATACTCTTCTTTTGCATATTTGTCCTTGGGTCTTCCATGTTTGCATTTTCGACACCACATTTTCTCTTACTTGCATATTGGCCCAATTCATCTTTAATTTCACGCTTTTCTCCCTTAAATTTACTTTTGCTTTCAATTTAGTCCCTAAAAGAGAAAAGACCATAAATAGCCCAAATTAGTAGGATCATACTTAAAATAAAAATGCAATTAGCACATAAAAATATGGCGTTCTAGAGTATTATCAAATCCCCCCTACTTAGCCCATGTTTGCCCTCAAGTATGGTTCTTGTCCACTGTGAAAATTAGATTTTGCCATGAAAGAAATTCTACTCCAAAGTTTTATAAAAATTAGAAAAAATGCATACGAAAAATAAAGAAAACCCTTAGCTTGATCTAAATAAAATTGAAAAAGTGTTCCAATTAACACACAAAAATTAGGATCGACTTGGATTATTTCATGAAAATTAGGTAATTTACGAAACCTATCAAAACACCTTATTTATTTCTCCATTTAGTCTCCAAATTTTATTAATGCATATTTCTTTTTTTTAATATTTCAATTTTATTTATTTACTTTCACTTAGGACTATACTAAACCTTTTGACGTGAATAGAGATAACAACCTAAGCACCCCACCTCGATTACTCAGTCCAGCACATTCCTAATTTTATTATTCCTAAGAACATATCAAACCTTTTGGCGCGAAGAGAGATGACAGCCAAGCACCTCACCCCGGTTACTCAACCCAACACATTCTTAGAAATTAATTCCTGTTAGCGGAGTTTTACCTAACATGTCACACAACCTTTTGACGCGAAATAGGATGACAACCAAAGCAGCTCACCCCGGTTACTCAGCAGTCACATCTTAAGCTGCACTCATAACCACGAAAATATTATTATTAAACGAAATCTTAATTTTGGAGGACTTAAAAAAAACAATCAAGTGTCAAGAATAAGTTTAGTAATCACCTTAATAGTCATGAGCATATTTTGAGCATGCAATTGTATTAAGTGTCCTCTTGTACTTAGACTTAATCAAATTTACCAAAATCAAGATAGGATTAACTCTATTAATCATAATTATTTTAACTAAAAGAAATAAAATAGTGAAGATGAAATCTATCAAGCAAAATCATAATTAACTCAGTACATAAGAATCATGCATTGAGGTTAAACAGCGGCCAAGTCATGGTAAAATTCTTGGGAATGAAAAGAGGCAGAATATCCTTAAAAAAATTATATGGATAGCAATGACCAAAGCAACAGCTAAAAAAAATCAGCATCTAAAACGACAAAAATAATGAGGAATACTTTCCCCCTACTTAAAACACATAGTCCTCGATGCGGAATGTGACAACCCGAATTAGGGCCTAATCAGAATAGTGGTTTCGTGACCACAAATTTGAGATAGAAATAATTGTTTTATAATTATTTTGAGGTTTATGATATGATTTCATGATCGAGTGAAATTTTCGTGATGAAATTCTGTGCATTAAGCGCTTAAGTTGAGATTAGGGACTAAATCGAATAATTTGTAAAACTTGTGTTCTAGAAGTTTTAGTATGAAATTGCTTTGGAATATTAATTAGGAGGTCTTAAATAGAAATTTTACAAATTTCTAAGTTTATGGACAAAAATTGGACATGGATGGAATTTTTGGAAAGTTTAGTAGTAAGGGCATTTTGGTCATTTGCATATTAAATGAAATAAAATGGGAAAAATAACACAAAAATGGTCATCTTCTCAATTAGTTTCTGCCGAATTTTTCTCTCGTCCATAGCTAGGGTTTCTTCAATTTTCAAGCTTCATAGTAAGTGATTTCAAGCCCCGTTTTTAATGATTTTTATGTTTTTGAAATCCCGGTAGCTCGATTTAGCTTATGTTAGCAATAATTCAACCTAGGGTTCATATTTGGAAAAATACCCATAGGTGAAATTTGTGTATTTTGGTGTTTTATGATAGAATATGAGGTTTTAAATTATGTTAGACAACTTGTGCTACTCGGTTTTGAGTGAAAAGGAGTAAAAGGGCTTAATCGGTAAAAATACCTAATGTTCATAAGTACATGTTAGAGTGAGAATTTGTTGTTTCCATAGAAGAGAAAAATGTTTATCGTGTATAAAACATAAGAATAAGGGTTGAAATTAAATTTTCGAGCCTAGGGGCAAAATCATAATTTTGTAAAAGTTAGGGGGCAAAAATGTAATTTTTCCAAAATGTGATTTTTGGATTGAAATAAATAGTATGAGTGTTAAATGAGCTAAATGTATTGTTATTGATCAAGAAAGATGTGGAATCGATCGTGATCGAGGAAAAGAAAAGCTTTCGGACTAAATTATAACATTTCTAAAGTTTGCACCGAGGTAAGTTTGTACATGAATAATTTATCGATTTTTTTTATGTTATTTTATGTTGTTATCATATGAATTGGTGACTGTCCATAGAATGATTAAATGATGGAAACTTGCAAATTTAATTAGATTATGAATAAGTGTTAACGGTGAAAAAGGAAAGATTTTCCGGTTGAAACCTCGGAACAGGAACAATACGAATGACCCATTGTGAATACACGTGTGTAGTACTAAGTGCAGGCTACTACGTGTACCATACTGTTAAGTCACATATGTAGTACTAAGTGCAGGCTACTATGCGTACTCAATTACTTCGATAACGTGTGTTGTAGTTAGTGCAGGCTACTACGTGTATCAGATGGTGAGGTCACGTGTGTAGTACTAAGTGCAGGCTACTACATGTACTGGATTGTTGGTCGCATGTGTAGTACTAAGTGCAGGCTACTATGCGTATCAGATAGCTTCGGCTATAAGTGTGGAAAGGAGAAATATGCGTAAACAATGGTATATTTGTTATTTTTCTGTTGAGTTCAATGGGGAAAATCGATAAAGTGGTAATATGTGAAAGTTATTATAAGGTGGATATGTGAAAATTTATGTTTATGAAAATTTAGGAGCTATGTGCTCGATAATTGAGTGAATTCTGGTATAACAAAAAGGACTAGGTGAAATTATGCAAGAGTGAATGTTGGAAATAAAACAGTGTTGGACAGCAGCAGTTACATGATTTTAAAAATTTACCAAAAATCGTGAAGGTTAAATAAAAATTCGAATGATATATTAAAATAAAGCTTAATGAGCCTATTTTCACATAAAAGAAACAAGGGAAGAAAAAGAATTCTATATTGTGTGATATTTGAATTCTTGTGAAACAGGGTCTGAATGAATTTGAGATCCCCTATTCTGACTTTAGAAATTCACCATAAATTTTAAAAAAAATTATTAAGAGTCATACTTTACATATATGGATTCTTTATTGAGTCTATTTTTAAGGGAAACAAACGGCATGGTCGTTAGAATTCTGTACAGGGAGAAATTTGGTTTGTAGTACACAGGGGTCAGAGTAGTCGAACCCTGAAACAAGGGAGACTTTAACCCGACCAAAAATTCTAGAAAAAAATTAGTAAGTAGAAATATGAGTCTAGTTTCAGGAAAAAAAATATGAAATTGGATTTCGAGTTCTGTAGCTGGAGATATGATTTTTTTAAGCCGGGACTCTAGAAAATAGCCTGTCCTGAATATGTGATTATATACTAGTATGATTGATTTACTTTGATAAATTGAATATCAATTTCGTACTTACTTACTAAGCTATATGCTTACTAGTATGATTGATTTACTTTGATAAATTGAATATCAATTTCGTACTTACTTACTAAGCTATATGCTTACCTTCTTTTCTTTTTCTTGTCTTATAGAATTACTAAGCCAGCTCGAGATTTGGAGATCGTCGGAGACCCATCCACACTATCAATACTTTTTGGTATTTTGTAAACACTATTTTGGAATTATGGCATGTAAAGAAGGCTGAATCATTTTGTTATGTGTCATAATTAATTTGTTTTAAAATATTACTTTTCAAAATTTAATAATTTACTTGTACTTATGTATATTTGTTAATGTTATCTACTTTTGTTCAAGCTAGAGGAATTAATTACGTAAGATCAGGTAAATGTGTGAATTCATGTTTTCGTGATCTGTAATATTCCGTACCTTGTTTCGGCTTAGAACATGGGTAAGGGGTGTTACATTTATTGGTATCAGAGTCGAGGTTTAGGCAGTTCTCGAATTTACGTACTGTGTGTGGAAGTCTATCTATACATGCCATAATTATATTATGATAGTGTGATGACTCCTGACAATTTAAATCGTGTTTTTATATAGTAAATGGATCCCGACCGAGCTGTAGTTGATGATGTAGAAAGTAATGCGCCGGCTCCCGCACAAGGGACTGCGCTAGTTGAGAGCAGGCATGAGACACATGATCAGGGAGATGGGGCCCGGGAAGCCTTTCTCTATATGATGAGTAATTGGTACACAGAATTTGTTCGGGAAAATCCAAACGCTCAGCCTCCTCCACCCCCTCCCATTCCTCAACCAGTTCCCGTAGTTCCTCAAGGTGCCAAAATGGTAAGATTGAGCAAACCCCCAGTTGATAAAATTCGAAAGCAAGGGGCTGAAGAATTTAGGGCTAATATAGATGATGATCCCGAGAAAGCAGAGTTCTGGCTTGAAAATTCTATCAGGGTATTCGATGAGCTTTCTTGCACTCCCGAAGAATGTTTGAAATGTGCTAATCTTTACTAAGGGATTCAGCATATCATTGGTGGAAGACATTGGTATTTGTGGTTCCAAAAGAAAGGGTTACATGGGATTTCTTCCAAGAGGAGTTTAGAAAGAAGTATTTAAGCCAGCGGTTCATTAATCAAAAACGGAAAGAGTTCCTTGAGCTGAAACAAGGTAGAATGTCTGTGGCAGAATATGAACGTGAATTTGTCAGACTCAGCAAGTATGCCCAGGAGTGTGTGTCCACTGAAGCTATTATGTGTAAGAGGTTTGAGGATGGGCTAAATGAAGACATCAATCTACTAGTTGGGATTTTAGAGTTGAAAGAGTTTGTGGTATTCGTCGGTCAAGCTTGTAAAGCTGAAGAACTGAGCAACGAGAAGAGAAAATCTGTGAATGAAGCCAGAGACGCAAGAAAGAGGCCAATGAGTAAGTCATTCCAATCTCAGTCAAAGAAGTCTAAAGAAATGAATCCTCGGTTGACTGTTTCAACTGGACATTCGTATCGGGATCGTGAGAGATCATATTCGGGTTCAAAAGCTCAAGCTACTTCAATGGCGAGTGTAGGTAATGTGAGATCTAATAGACTTGAGTGTCAGCACTGTGGTAAACAACATTTCGGGGAGTGTTGGACGATTATCCGAGCTTGTTTCAAATGTGGTTCCCAAGAACATTATATTAAGGATTGCCCAAAAAGGGTTGAAGAAGAAAAATTTCAGACTGCTAGACAGACTAGTGCTGCTAATAGAGGTAGACCTCCGAGAAATACTGGAAGTGGAGCTAGCAGTCGAAGTGTGACAAAGGAATCAACTGGGAGACCGGAAGCTAGAGTACCTACTAGGGCTTATGCCATACGTGCTCGGGAAGAGGCGTCATCTCCTGATGTGATCACTGGTACATTTTCTCTTTATGATACTATTGTCATTTCATTATTGATCCCGGATCTACCCATTCTTATGTTTGTGTGAATTTGGTATCTAGTAGGAGCTTGCCTGTAGAATCTACTAAATTTTTGATTAAAGTGTCAAACCCTTTAGGCAAAAATGTGTTAGTAGATAAGGTTTGCAAAAATTGCCCTTTGATGATTCAAGGTCACTATTTTTCGACTAATCTAATATTGTTACCATTCAACGAGTTTGATGTCATTTTGGGTATGGATGGTTGATACTACATGATGCTAGAGTAAATTACATACAGAAAACTCTTGATTTGAAATGTGAAAATGGTGAAATTCTTTGGGTGGAAACAAATGAATCAAATAAATTGCCTATGGTGATTTCGTATATGTCTGCTCAGAGATATATGCGAAAAGGGTGTGAAGCTTATCTTACTTATGTATTAAATACTAAAATGTCTGAGTCGAAGCTTGAATCAGTACCGGTAGTCTGCGAGTTCCTGGATGTATTTCCAGAAGAATTACCGGGGTTGTCTCTGATCAGAGAGGTAGAGTTTGCTATTGATTTATTACCTGGAACTGCACCAATTTCGATCTCTCCATACAGAATGGCTTCAACTGAATTGAAAGAATTAAAAGCTCAGTTGTAAGTGTTAACAGATAAGGGGTTTGTGAGGCTGAGTTTCTCTCCCTGGGGTGCCCCCGTGTTGTTTGTAAAGAAAAAGGATGGATCCATGAGACTTTGTATTGACTATCAACAGCTCAACAAGGTGACCATAAAGAACAAGTATCCGTTGCCGAGAATCGATGATTTGTTCGACCAGTTAAATGGGGCGACAGTGTTTTCAAAGATTGATTTGAGATCCGGTTACTATCAGTTAAGAGTTAAAGAGTCGGATGTGCCAAAAACCGCTTTCAGAATGAGGTATGGACACTACAAATTCCTTGTGATGCCTTTCAGTTTAACCAATGCTCCGGCTATCTTTATGGATTTGATGAATCGAATCTTTCGGCCATACTTGGATAGGTTTGTGGTTGTGTTCATAGATGATATCCTGATTTATTCTCGAAACGAGTCTGAGCATGCTGAACATTTAAGAATGGTATTACAGATTTTAAGAGAAAAGAAATTGTTTGCTAAATTCAGTAAAAGTGAATTTTGGCTTCATGAAGTCAGATTTTTGGGACATGTAGTTTTGGGTGATAGTATTCGAGTCGATTCGAGCAAAGTTTCGGCAATTGTTAATTGGAAACCGCCGAAGGATGTATCTGAGGTTAGAAGCTTTTTGTGCTTAGCTAGATATTATCGACTCTTTGTCGAGGGATTTTCGATGTTCGCCTCTCCTATGACTAAGCTGTTGCAAAAGAGTGTTAAGTTTAATTGGACTGAAGAGTGTCAACAAAGTTTTAAGAAGTTGAAAGAGCGGTTGACCAAAGCACCAGTGTTAGTGCAACCCAAGTCGGGGAAAGAATTTGTGATCTATAGTGACGCGTCATCAATTGGTCTTGGTTGTGTTTTAATGCAAGAAGGTCAAGTAGTAGCTTATGCCTTAAGACAGTTGAAACCGCACGAGAAGAATTAATCGACACATGATTTAGAGTTGGCTGCCATTGTCTTTGCTTTGAAGGTTTGGTGTCATTATTTATACGGTGAGAAATGCCGAATCTTTACTGATCACAAAAGTTTGAAATATTTGATGAATCAAAAAGATTTGAATTTACGACAACGGAGATGGCTTAAATTATTAAAGGATTATGAATTAATAATTGATTATCATCCCGGGAAAGTGAATGTAGTCGCAATGCCCTAAGTAGAAAATATTTGTTTCCTTTGAGAGTTATGGGTACAGATTTGGCTATGTCTGATGCTGGTTTGATTTTGGCTGAGTTATGAGTTAGGCCGCTATTTCTTCAGCAAATTTGTGAAGCTCAGAAGAATGACAGTGAATTGCGAGCTAAGCGAGCTCAGTGTGAATTGGATTGTAACTCAGATTTTCGAATTGGACCAGAGGATTGCTTAATGTTTCGTGATCGAGTATGTGTACCGAAAGATGCTGAGTTGATTCAGAAGATTTTATATGAGGCACACAGTGGTTGTTTGCAAGTTCATCCTGGTAGTACGAAAATGTACAACGACCTGAAGAAAATATATTGATGGAATGGTATGAAGAGAGATATCTCTGAGTTTGTAGCAAAATGCTTGATTTGCCAACAAGTGAAAGCTAAACACCAAGTACCTTCAGGTTTACTTCAACCAGTGATGAATCCTGAGTGGAAATGGGACAGAATTACGATGGATTTTGTGACAGGGTTGCCTCTGACTCCGAAAAAGAAAAATGCCATCTGGGTAATAGTTGACAGACTGACTAAATCAGCTCATTTTATTCCGGTATGTATGGATTATTTTATTGGTAAGTTGGTTGAATTATATATTTCTGAAATTGTGAAATTACACGGAGTACCTATGTCTATTATTTTGAATAGAGATCCGAGATTTACTTTGAGGTTTTAGAAAAAGTTGCAAGAAGCTTTGGGTACAAAATTGAATTTCAGTACCGTATTTCATCCATAAACTGACGGTCAATCTGAAAGAGTAATTCAGGTACTCGAGGATATGCTCCGATGTTGTGTTTTAGAATTTCAGGGCAGTTGGGAGAAATATTTACCCTTGGTCGAATTTGCCTACAACAACAGTTTTCAATCGAGCATACAGATGGCACCATATGAAGCATTGTATGGTCGCAAGTGTCGGACTCCTTTGTATTGGACCGAGCTCAGTGAGAAACAGATTCACGGAGTTGACTTGATTAGAGAAACTGAAGAGAAAGTGAAAGTGATTCGTAATTCTCTGAAAGCTGCTTCAGATCGACAAAAATCATATGCAGATTTGAAGAGAAAAGAGGTTGAGTTCCAAGTGGGTGATAAAGTTTTTCTAAAGGTATCTCCGTAGAAGAAAATTTTAAGGTTTGGCTGAAAAGGCAAGTTGAGTCCGCGTTTCATTGGGCCTTATAAGGTTATTGAAAGAGTTGGACCAGTGGCTTATCGGCTAGCCTTGCCAACCGAGTTGGAAAAGATTCATAATGTGTTTCATGTGTCGATGCTGCGACGTTACCGTTCTGATCCTTCACATGTGATTCCTCTAACAGAAATTGAAATTCGACCGGATATGACCTATGAAGAGGAACCAATAAAGATTTTGGCTCGGGAAATTAAACAGTTGAGAAATAAAAGTATAGCCTTAGTGAAAGTATTGTGGCATAGACATAGAATAGAACAGGCTACGTGGGAACCTGAGGAAGCTATGAGGAAACAGTACCTGAACCTCTTTACCGGTAAGATTTTCGGGGACGAAAATCCCTAAAGGGGGGAGAATTGTGACAACCCAAATTAGGGCCTAATCGGAATAGTGGTTTCATGACCTCAAATCCGAGATAGAAATAATTTTTTTATAATTATTTTGAGCTTTATGATATGATTTCATGATCGAGTGAAAATTTCATGATGAAATTCTATGCATTAAGCACTTAAATTGAGATTAGGGACTAAATCGAATAATTTGCAAAACTTGTGTTTTTGAAATCCCGATACTCGATTTAGCTTATGTTAGCAATAATTCAACCTAGGGTTCATATTTGGAAAAATACCCATAGGTGAAATTTGTGTATTTTGGTGTTTTATGATAGAATATGAGGTTTTAAATTATGTTAGACAACTTGTGCTACTCGGTTTTGAGTGAAAAGGAGTAAAAGGGCTTAATCGGTAAAAATACCTAATGTTCATAAGTACATGTTAGAGTGAGAATTTGATGTTTTCATAGAAGAGAAAAATGTTTAGCATGTCATAAAACATAAGAATAAGGGATGAAATTAAATTTCCGAGCCTATGGGAAAAATCATAATTTTATAAAAGTTAGGGGGCAAAAACGTAACTTTTCCATAATGTGATTTTTGGATTGAAATAAATAGTATGAGTGTTAAATGAGCTAAATGTGTTGTTATAGATCAAGAAAGACGTGGAATCAATCATGATCGGGGAAAAGAAAAGCTTTCGGACTAAATTATAACATTTCTAAAGTTTGCACTGAGGTAAGATTGTACATGAGTAATTTATCGATTTTTTTATGTTATTTTATGTTGTTATCATATGAATTGGTGGCTGTCCATAGAATGATTAAATGATGGAAACTTGCAAATTTAATTAGATTATGAATAAGTGTTAACGGTGAAAAAGGAAAGATTTTCCGGTTGAACCCTCGGAACAGGAACAATACAAATGACCCATTGTGAATACACGTGTGTAGTACTAAGTGCAGGCTACTACGTGTACCATACTGTTAAGTCACATGTGTAGTACTAAGTGCAGGCTACTATGCGTACTCAATGACTTCGATAACGTGTGTAGTAGTAAGTGCAGGCTACTACGTGTATTAGATGGTGAGATCACGTGTGTAGTACTAAGTGCAGGCTACTACGTGTACCGGATTGTTGGTCGCATGTGTAGTACTAAGTGCAGGCTACTATGCGTATCAGATAGCTCCGGCTATAAGTGTGGAAAGGAGAAATATGCGTAAACAATGGTATATTTGTTATTTTTCTGTTGAGTTCAACGGGGAAAATCGATAAAGTGGTAATATATGAAAGTTATTATAAGGTGGATATGTGAAAATTTATGTTTATGAAAAGTTAGGAGCTATGTGCTCGATAATTGAGTGAATTCTTGTATAACAAAAAGGACTAGGTGAAATTATGCAAGAGTGAATGTTGGAAATAAAACAGTGTTGGACAGCAGTAGTTACATGATTTTAAAAATTTACCAAAAATCGTGGAGGTTAAATAAAAATTCAAATGATATATGAAAATAAAGCTTATGAGTCTATTGTTGCATAAAAGAAACAGGGGAAGAAAAAGAATTCTATATTGTGTGATATTTGAATTCTTGTGAAACAGGGTCTGAATGAATTTGATATCCCCTATTCTGAATTTATAAATTCACCATAAATTTTAAAAAAATTATTAAGAGTCATACTTTACATTCATGGATTCCTTATTAAGTCTATTTTTAAGGGAAGCAAACGGCATGGTCGTTGGAATTCTGTGCAGGGAGAAATTTGGTTCGTAGTGCACAGGGGTCAGAGTAGTCTAACCTTAAAACAAGGGAGACTTTAACTAATAAACTGTACTAATTGATCCAACCAAAATTGCGGAAAAAAATTAGTAAGTAGGCATATGAGTCTAGTTTCAGAAAAAATTTACGGAATTGGATTTCGAGTTTTGTAGCTGGAGATATGATTTTTTTTTAAGCCGGGACTCTAGAAAACAGCCTGTCCTGAATATGTGATTATATACTAGTATGATTGATTTACTTTGATAAATTGAATATCAATTTCGTACTTACTTACTAAGCTATATGCTTACCTTCTTTTCTTTTTCTTGTCTTATAGAATTACCAAGCCAGCTCGAGATTTGGAGATTGTCGAAGACCCATCCACACTATCAATACTTTTTGGTATTTTGTAAACACTATTTTGGAATTATGGCATGTATAGAGGGCTTAATCATTTTGTTATGTGTCATAATTAATTTGTTTTAAAATATTACTTTCTAAAATTTAATAATTTACTTGTACTTATGTATATCTGTTAATGTTATCTATTTTTGTTCAAGCTAGAGGAATTAATTACGTAAGATCAGGTAAATGTGTGAATTCATGTTTTCGTGATCTGTAATATTCCGTACCTTGTTTCGACTTAGAACATGGGTAAGGGGCGTTACACGGAATAAATAAAATAGGAGAAAAAGGTGTAGAGGAACTCCCCGTGTAGTTACTGTCGCTCACGTATGATGGCAATGAGATCGGCTAGTTGCTGGACAAAAGTGTTGAGTCGAACCTCGATACGTTCAAGGCGTTGTTCAATGGTCATCGAAGGTTGGCCTTGAGTGGGTTCATTGTCATGATTTTTCCGTCGAAAGACTTGTTCAGTTGGTACGGTGCAAACGCCTAGAGGGACAAAATAGAAGGAGGATGGAGTGCCAAGAAGCAGTCCCATCAAGTCTAGACATCGAGCACCCAAAGGATTGACCTGACAAGCAACATGCAAATCTGAAATATGAGCATCAGTACCATACAGAGAAAATAATAGCTGTGTAATAAAGGAGCCTAAAATTAGAGGTCGCTTTGCATTTATAACATGTTCGAATTGAAGGGCATACAAATAGCCCAAATTTACCGGTCAACCGGTATACATACACCATAATAAGAATAACTCCGCCTTCGAGACGGTAGCCAGAGCATTTCAACGGCCTAAAAAATTATAAGCAAAATATCGGTGTATGTAACATAATGCGGGGTTCTGAAACTATAAATCTTTTGATGTTTTTGGGCTATACGTGGATTCAACATTATCAGTTAATAAAGGTCTTAAAATCTATAGGAAAAGTACATAGGTTGTTTTTATAATCAGTAGACATAGAATAGTCCTCAGTTACAAAAGATAAGGCAATATTAAAAGCAGTGAGGGATAAACTATGCATGGTACCAAGTAACCAAAACTTGACAACACTTGGTATATCCAATGAGATTGGGTCACATCGCTGTAAATGGAACGTAGAATAGAATTCCAAAACTAACCAAAACTAACTCATAATAGGCACAATGAGCAATATCAAAATTTCCAACCCAACCAATATTGCGAAAATAAGTAGTAACATCAGTCGCAAGATGTAAAGCATCCAAAACAGGTAATGACAAACATTTGCAAGGTACGAGTTGTTTATGATGTAAACGATCATACCTGTTTCGGCTAGTGGAAGTATCAAAGACTAAGTTACTGTATAAATGACACTCAGATGGTAAAACAGATGCGCGAGACTGGTAGGTTCGGCCACGAATGGGCAGTAGTTGTTGGTCGTGGTGACTTTTAGAGCTATTGGAGCGTATGGCCTGGCCACGGATGCTGGTGTTGAAGTTGTGTGACGAACTCGTGAATGCTTCGGATGGGTGGGCCGAAAGGCGTGGTGGTTGACGACGGGACCAACGTAGTGGGGGATCCTGATGCATAGGCCGTTCGAGAGCGTAGGCAATGGCATGGGATGAAGGACCGGCAGTTGAGGCTGTTGGATGGGCCGAGGGCCTTGTGGTCCTATGACTGCGTCGGTGTCACGATGGTTCGGATGTCAAACCTGGTGGTGGCGTCGTGGCGTGTGCAGCAAAGGGTGGTGGCGACAGTGGTGGAAGGGAAAGAAAGGGATGTTCGGCATGTAGAGGTGCGAGCGATGGTGGTAGAGGAGAGGGCATCGGTGTCGCATAACGCAAAGGAGGCGACGCACGCATAGGAGTGGAGAACGTTGCGACTTCGTCGAAGGTTGGCGACGATGGAGGAGAGGCGAAGAGGAAGAAGAGGAGGCTTCGTGCAGTGGAGAGGAGGCGGAAGATGGTAAAGAGTCTGAAGGAGACAAGGATGACATCTTGTCGGTCAAATCGAAGGCTTAGAGAGCGAAAAAATGGTGCCGACGGTGGTTTACGATGAAGGAGGGCTCGGCGGCGGCGCGGCTCCTCGTGCGCACCATGGTTGGCAGTAAATCGGGGATGAGAGGGGTGGAGGAGATGATTTCGGCGGCTTGGGGGAAGTTTTGTGAAAAAGATTGGAAAAATTTAGGTTTTGGGGTTTTTAGTTGGCTGAAATGTGGTGTTTGATTGCAGGGCTAGAGCTGTTTGGCTGCGGGTTTTGGGCAATCTAGGGTAGGAAGGCACTATTCTAGGCTGGAATAGTTATGGAACAAGGGCTGTTTTGTAACACCCCATACCCGAGACCGTTGCCGGAGTCGAACACGAGGTGCTAACCGACTTAATTCATTTACTTTCACAGTCCATTTTAAAAATTTCCAGGCAGTTGGCTAACTGCATCACTGTCACCTTAAAAATCATATCTTGAGTTCCAAAACTCGAAAATCAGTTTTGTAATTTTTCCCTGAAACTAGACTCATATGTCCATCTACAGATTTTTTTCTAGAATTTTTGGTCGGGTCAATTAGTACAGTTTATTAGTTAAAGTCTCCCCTGTTACAGGGTGCGACTACACTAACCTTCCTGCATTACGATTTGGATATCTCCCTGTACAGGGCTTCAATACTGATGCCGTTTATTTCTATAGAAACTAGACTCAAAAGGAAATCTATACATATATAGCATGACTTCTAAATGTATCTGGTTAATTTATAATGAATTTCCAAAGTCAGATCAGGGGATCCAGAAACCGTTCTGGCCCTGTCTCACGAAAACTTTAACATCTCATAATATACTATTCATATGAACGTTTCGTTACTTTCCTATGAAAATATATTCATCAAGGTTCGATTAAATAATTTATTCACTATTTAATTCCATTCCTACTATTTTTAGTGATTTTTCACATCACATCACTGCTGCTGCCAGCATCTATTTTTAAGGTAAACTTTACCTATTTCATGATCCTCCATGGATCAACTAGAGTTTGTCATACATATACCAAAAGTGATCATGAATAACCATTCCCATGGCTAACCGTTACCAACATTTCCATACGTCTCGACGGGCAACATACAAAACGATTATAATGCTATGATCAAAGTATAATTAAGCCATTTTCGCATGGCTATCCAAATTTACACAAAACCGAAGGGTTCATGACCAACAACAAAAGGGTAGTCCTATACATGCCATTTCAAAGTTCAACCAAAAGTATACCAAAAGGAGCTTTGATAGTGTGGGTGACTTCGACTTCAAAATCCCGAGTCCGCTAGCTGAAGAACCAAAATCTATAAAACAGAGAATCAAAGAAACGGAGTAAGCATTAAATGCTTAGTAAGTTTTGAGCAAAGATTTTAAGCACATCAGAAGTATAGCATTCATATAACTAAACGGATAATTCCATATATACATTTTCTCAAATCATTCCTACTTCACATTCCAACCCCTATATTCATACATAAGGGATCATCTTAGCCAAATACCGGAAGCTCATTACTCGACTGAGCGAATATTATTCGAAGGGAATCAACTATTCCAATGCACATACGAAACATACCTCATTGTTGGGATTTTTCAAGCGTATTAACTGAAATTTTTACAGCAAGATCGCTCGTTCCCGAATCACGTACCTTCGGAATTTAACCGGATATAGCTACTCGTTCAAATGCCTTCAGGACATAGCCCGGTTATAGTAACTCGCACAAATGCCTTCGGGACTTAACCCGGATTTAGTGACTAGCACCAATGCCTTCGGGCTTAGCCCGGAATTAGTAACTCGCACAAATGCCTTCGGATCTTAGTCCGGATATAGTCACTTAGCACAAAGCCTTCGGGACTTAGCCCAGACATCATTCGAATAACCATGTACATTTATCAATAGATCATGACACATCCGTATTTCATTTTCATTACCAAAGCTCAAACACAAGACACTTATCACACTTGAAATTTCGGCTCAATAGCCACATACAAAGAGCATGATTTTGATTTGCTTAAAACATGATCTAATCAAATCATAATCTAAGTTCCATTACTCGAAAACTTACCTCGGATGTGGTCGAACGATTTCGACGGCTATTCGATAACTTTTTCCTTCCCCTTATCCAACTGTGGTCCTCTAAGCTCTTGAGCTAATTCAAACAAATTTAACTTATTAAAGTCTCATTATGCTAGCTTATGGCCGAATATGACAAGGAGTTTAATAGGTCATATGGCCACCCTTTAGCTCAAATACACAATGGTCATGCGCATTTTTAATCACATTAAGCAATTTAACACAATTCATTTGAACATCAAAAGAGAACCTCAAGGTACTTAGTCCATATATACATTAGACATTAGAGTCACATATGTACGAAATCACGAATCGAATTCAACATATTAGCTAATATTCCCCTTAGCCGAATTTTCTAAGTCAAGATAAAGCCATCAATATGCTTACCTATGGCCGAACATACACATCAACTTATGTACTCATTCATGTGGCCGAACATACATGTCTATGTTGAGGCCGATTGCAACACTCAATACATTCTACAAGTATGGTCACTTGTATTGACTAAACACCATTTTGTTTCAAGTTCAAAACTTGGCCCATACACATATATACACTAGTAAAGCATCCTCTCCCTTTCCATCAATTCAACACATGCATTACTCATTAATATACAAAAATTATATTCGGCCTTAGCACACAACTTGCTAGCCGATTCTTCTCCATCTAGCAACTAATGCACATATGTGCTCATTCGTTAGACTCTACTTCATCTAACAACAACCATATTTTCCCTTCTACTTCCTACCATGGCCGAATGCATCACAACACCATACCATTTCAATTTTTGGTCATGGTTAAACAAAGAACTTAATGTCTCACTCAAAAATGCTAAAAAGAAGATTCAAGAATCATCAATCCACCATCACATGCACCATTACAAAGCTTCACTTTTAGCATGCAAATGATATCAACACAAATCCACCTTAGCCGAATATCATCTCCATGACATAGTAAAGATTTGAACCATGGGCTAGTTAGAACTCAAGCTAACTACTAAAATATACATGAATCTCATGGAGCAACCTCAAACATACCTTAGCCTAGTTACATGCATGGCCGAACCTCTTCAACATTTCCTCCTTTCTTTCCTTTTGAATTTCGGTCAAAGATGTTCAAGGATGAACACACATTTTTTTCTTTGTTTTCTTTCTTCCATTCACGGCAAAGGGGGGGCATGGATGAGACCATTTTTTTCATCACTCCTCCCTTTCATTATTTAATTACCATGCTCATTATTTTATTTTTCCTAACATACATCACTAACCTAACATGTTTGTGACATGTTTCCACCCATAGCATGGCCGGCCACTATGCTTTAATTTGGCTAATTTGACATACAAGGACAATCACTTTCCCACATATATTAATAGGCCACTTGAACACTTGCCTAGCATATTTCTAAATTGTCTCACATAAGTCCCTACTAATAAATTTCACATACACTGACCAAATTAAAGTATGGAACTATCACACAAGCATTTACGCACATCAAAAACACAAAATATAATCTTTAATTATTTATAAGACTCGGTTTCGTGGTCCCGAAACCACTCTCCGACTAGGGTCAATTTAGGGCTGTCACATGTTTGGCTGCAGGGTTATGGGCTGATTGGCTGCAAGTTTATTTGTCTTTTCTCCTTTTGCTCTCTGTTTTCATCTCGGTTCACCTAGTTAAAAGAAGAGAATTTTTATTAATAAAATAACAAATAAATAAATAATAAATAAAATAAAATAAAATAATGAAAATGAAAAAAAAAATTAAAATTGGGTTGCCTCCCAACAAGCGCTTGTTTAACGTCGTTAGCTCGACGCCGTGAATGATTCTATGGTGGTTCTAGATGAATTTTTTCAACCGTGTAGGCTTGAAAATTCTCGTAAAACAGCTTCAACCATTGGCCATTAACTATGAACCGCTTTCCTGATTTTTCACTTTCTATTTCAACCGTGCCATGTGTATATACTTCAGTCACAATAAAGGCCCTTGCCACCGAGATCGAAGCTTCCTTGGGAACAATTTTAATATGGAATTATCAAGTAAAACCTTTTGCCCTACCAAGAAATGCTTCTAAGCTATTTTTCTATCATGAAACAGTTTTGTTTCGTCTTTATAAATGCGAGCATTCTCGTAGGCGTCATTACGAATTTCCTCTAATTCTTGAATGTCTAATTTCCTTGCCTTGCCTACGGGCTCTAACTTCATGTTACATTGTTGAATAGCCCAATAAGCTTTATGCTCCAATTCTACTGGGAGATGACACGCTTTTCCAAAAACAAGTCGATATGGGGTCATGCCAATCGGTCCCTTATATGCTGTCCGATAGGCCCAAAGCGTGTCATTGAGCTGAAGACTCCAATCCTTTCAGTTGGGCCGAATTGTTTTCTCCAAAATGGACTTGACCTCCCTGTTCGAAATCTCTGCTAGGCCTTTCGTTTGGGGATGGTAAGCTATTGCTATACGATGGTGAACTCCGTATTTTGATAATAGTGCCTCCATGACCATGTTGCAAAAGTGGGTACCACGATTACTGATCAAAGCTCGAGATGTGCCAAACCTAGAAAAAATAGTTCGTTTTAGAAACTCCACAACAGTTTTAGCATTATCATTGCGAGTAGGCTTTGCTTCTATCCACTTAGAAATATAGTCTACTGCAAGAATTATATATATGTTTCTAGATGAAGAAATAAAGGGGCCCATGAAATCGATGCCCTATACATCAAAAATCTCACATACATGAGTCGGGAATAGGGGCATTTGATTTTGTTTAGTGATATTACCTGTATGTTGGCATTTATCGCAAGACTTACAGAAGTTATATGCATCTCGAAAAATTGTGGGCCAATGTAACACCCTGAATTTGGGGCCTAGAAGAGTTGGGCTTTGAGTCTAGGATTCGGATAGAAGAAAACCTGAATAATTAAGAAGTTTTAAATATTATCGTTTAAGAAAAAAAATTTGAATTAAATTACTACTAGAAAATTTTTACTGTATTTATTAGTACGGATATTTTAAATTTTTATGAAATTTTAATTAGTATTATGAGTTAAAATTATTATTATTAGAAAAATATTACTGTATGTATGTTTGAAAAATTTTTATGAAAATTTTTATTATTTACTGTATTATTGATATTTAAATTTTTTATTATTAGATATATTTATAAAATTATTATTATTATTAGATAGGAAAAATATATATATTTTAAAAGTATTGTTGTTTTGGTGTTTAAACTCTAGGAAAAAAAATTGTTTTAATCTTTTCCTCATAGAAGGAATCTGGGCATAAGGCTTATAAAATAAATTGGGCAAGACTGGGCATGAAGAAGCGTACCTGGCCCAGTGGTTAGCATGCAAGGTAGTGGGAAGGAGAGCTGGGGTTCGACTCCCAGCATGTGCAAAAGTGTTTAACGACGCAAGGAAGCCTTATATATAGTTGGGGTTAAAAGGGTAACACAAAGGGAAGCTCGGTCCAGTGGCAGAGGCGTTGGGAGTGTGGTATAGTGCCTAAGTTTGAGGGTTAGCGCACGCAAAGGCTTGTTTTTATTTTAGAAGCCAGGTCGTACTAAAGTAAGGTTTAAGAATAGTTGCGACCGAGTTATGCTACAAGGACGCTTGTGGCGCAGTGGCAGTAGGGTGCTAGGAGTTCCATAAGGGCACAGGTTCGAGTTGCGTGGAAGGAAAAATTCCCCTTTTATTTTTAAGCGGACCAAAGCTTCAGCAGGTAAGGTTTATAATTAATTGTAACCATATATTAGTAAAGGAGAAAACGTGGTGCAGTGGCTAGCAGCTCGGGCGAAGGCGCAAGGCGGACAGAGGCGGTGCAAACGGTGGGCTGATCGGTCAAGAGTTTGAATGGAATTCAAACATTGAATGTGGCCAAAAATCAAGGAGCAATTCGGGGAATTGGAATTTAGGAAGAATTCCTATGCCGAAATACACTCACTCGGCCATAGCTAATAAGTGCTGTATATTTTGGCCTTTAGGATCCAGTTTTTTCTTCTTCTTTTCTTTTCTTTTCTTTTCTTTTCTCTTCATCTACTTTCCCTTCTTCTTTTCCCCCATAGCCGAATCCTTCTACTATTTTACTCATCTCCACTTTCTAATCATTTGTTCCTAAGCTTTATACACAAAAGCCGAAATCCCGAAAGCCTATATTTCTTCTGTGCCGATTTCTCCTAGCCAAACCCTCTGATTCTTCTCCATCTTGTGGCCGATTCTTTATTCTTCTAAACCCTAAAGTTCTGTCGACAAAGCCACTACAAAACTCTCATATCTCATCTTCTTCACTGTTTCAAAAAACCGAAAACCCCATAGTTTAGGGGCATAGCCGAATCTTTAGACCAGAAAAGGACGGACTTCTGCTAGGGTTTGAAGGTTAGATCTACATCAGAATCGAATAAGAACTAAAGTGGAATCATTGGCTGAAGGAACTGGTGGTAAGTTTTCGAAACTATTTCTTTATTTCGGGAGCTAAGAAAAGCCGAAACCCTTATGGGTGGCTAGCGTTTTGGACTAAGGGTTTTGTGCCTCTTTTTGTTTGGTTGTGTAAGTGTTAGCATGGACAAGGGGGGGTATAGCAAAGGGCTTGAAGACTAATTCGGTTGGCTCATCAAATCTAACCCATATTTCGACAAAAGGTAAAGAACTCTGGGATCTAAGGCTGTGTTGGCCGAATATGGTAAGGGGTTAAATACGTAGTTCATTTTTGATATTTAGATTGACGTGTTAGTAATCCAATTGTAGGTAGTTCGTGTGAGGATCTCGCCAACATACTATTCTAAATCAGGTGTGTATCGAACAGCCTCTCATAGTTCAAATCGGCAAAAGCCGAAATGCCGAAAATTCGGCATTTCGTGGGCTTGTGAGTGTGCGAGTGCTCACAAGATGTTTAGAAATCATTAGATCTGAAATCAAAAAGTGGTAAGTTAGTCGTGTGTGAAATTTCGTGCACTTCGATAATTGGGCCTCGATAGACTAAAATTGGGCCCAATGGGCTTACGGGCCCATACGAGAAAAAAAGATAATAAAAAATAGGCAATAAGTATGTTCTGTTAGACTGTGGAATCGAAACTGCTTAAACCGGTAAACTGGTCATAAAACTTGAATTAAATGGGCTTAAATTGCTAGTGGACACTGTAGGGCCCATTAGGGGTTTTAAGGCCCAATGGCTAAAATTGTGAAATAGAAACAAATAAATTATTGCGATGACAAAGGGGCTAGTAAGGACCGTAACATTCATGAGAACCCTTAAAACTGATAAAATTACTGAAATACCTTTATAGGTGGAAAATTTACAGATTTACCACTAGGAGCAAAATTACTGATATACCCCTAGGGTTAAGGTTGACCTGAATGCATGTTTGACTGTTACTATTTACTGCATGCCATGTTATTATTATCTGATGCATGGGACTGGGTTATTGATGGAGGAAGTACTGAAAGTGGCTTGTCCACGTACTGGAGACTTTGCCTCAACTTACTGATATCTGAGCAGCAATGCTGCAACTGTGGAGTGTAGGGCTAGATGGGTTGAGCTATTCCCCACATGGAGTGTAGGGCTGGTACGGGTGGAGTGTAGCGGTTGGTTATAGGCTGGGTTGGGCTTGCATACACGAATATATATGTTCTGTTCTAGAATGGGCCTATGGGCCATACTGTTATCTGAAAAAGGGCTAAGGCCCAGTTTACTGTATTCTGAAAAGGGCTTCGGCCCAGTACCCGCTGTTATCTGAATAGGGCTTAGGCCCAATGGGCTTGAGTTGACTTGGGCTTTGGATGGGTTTTCCATACACACTGAGTTTTCCAAACTTACCCCCTTTCTCTTCCATCCTTGCAGGTGAGCCCTAGTTGGTGGACTTGGAGTTGGGCAGGATTCAGAGTGGCCACGAAGATTAAATTTTTGGTTTTTTTTAATAAGTTTCAATTAGCTTCCTTTTAAATTTCGCATTTATTTTTTATTATTTCTATTTTGGTTAAAGTTGTAATAAGGCCGCTCTATTATTTTTATTTTGGGTTTTTAAATTACTTAAATCGTTTTCAACTTGAGATTCACATCACTTAAATTGATTCTTTAAAATTGGATAGCCCTAGGGTGCGTTTTATAAAAGTTACTTATTTTCAAAATATCACGATAACCGAGCAAAGCTTCCGCAATGTAAATGTTTTCAAAGAAAATAAATATTTTAAATAGACTTAAACTTAATTTGCTGTTCATGGACAAGTAATAAGCTTAAAGTGTGGCAATGGATGTGTGCATGTCTAGGATTGGATCATGAAAGAGCTAGGTACTTAAGCAGTCTAATTGACTCACCTCTTCTTTTCTTGAATCCTACCTAGTGCGCAGCTTCCATTCACTTTAAGCCATAACAAAGAAGGTTTGATTTTTCGATACTTAACTGTTTTTAAAATAACATGTTTCTGCCACTACAAAGGTTTACAAGTTTAAACGGTAAAAGTTTCTAAACATCAAGAAGGGTTTTCAATGAAAACATGATTTTCGAAAAACACTTCAATGTGACACACTAGACTTGGCCATAATGTCTGGGCCGGGTTTGAGGAGTTACAGCCAATATAGCTCACACTCCAATACTTTGTGAGCTGTCCGTTTAGGGCCAAAGTGACCTCCACAAGCTTTTGTATGACAAAAAGTAAGGATAGAGGTTACCTAGGTTTCTAGCACACATCGTCTTATTATCTGATCTGAACAATGTTTCCATAAGTATGGGTCGTCCCAAATGTAATACCTAGCTTCCTGTCTAAACTTGTCTTTCACGGAACGTGCTAACTCAGTGGGTTACGATCCTGTGGGTAAGAGATTAACTATATCTGCATAAAATGGATAGTGAGCCTCGGTCGAAAATAAGCTTTCATTAGGGAACTCATCCTTTATAAGAATATCATCAAATGGAGTTTTTATCCTACTCAAGTGGTCAGCCACCAGGTTTTCACATCCCTTTTTGTCACAAATTTTGATGTCAAATTCTTGGAGCAGCAGAATCCATCAATGAGCCTTGGTTTCGCCTCCTTCTTTGCGATCAAGTACCTAAGAGCTGCATGGTCAGAAAAAATAATCACTTTAGATCCTAATAAATAAGATCGAAATTTATCTAAAGCGAATACAACTGCTAAGAGTTCTTTTTCCGTAGTGGTGTAGTTGCTTTATGCAACATCTAGGGTTTTTGAGGCATAGCAAATGACATGAGGCTCTTTGTCTATCTTTTTCCCTAACACGGCCCCCACACTGCATTCACTTGCGTCACACATAATTTTAAAAGGGTATTTCCAATCTAGCGCTTGCACTATAGGGGCAGAAACCAACTTCTGCTTGAGTGTGTCGAAAGCCTCCTTACATTTTGGGCCAAACTCGAATTTCGTATCCTTTTGTAATAACTCACACAGTGGTTCAGCTATTTTCGAGAAGTTCTTTATAAAACACCTGTAGAACCCTGCATGGCCAAGGAAAGAACGAATTTCGCTTACAGTGGAGGGATATGGAAAAGTATTAATAATGCCAATTTTGACCTTATCGACCTCAATTCCCTTGGTAGAGACTATATGACCTAGAATCAGACTTTTGTCTACCATAAAATGACACTTTTCATAGTTCAAGACAGGATTAAATTCTAGGCACCTGTTTCGAATTATCGTGAGGTTTTCAAAGCATTCATCAAAACAATTCTCATTCCCAGTAAAATCATCCATAAAATCTTCAATATTTTTTTCCACATATTCAGAAAATATACTCATCATGCATCTCTGGAATGTGGCTGGTGCATTACAAAGTCCAAATGCCATCCTTCTATACGCAATTGTGCCGAATGGGCATGTAAAAGTGGTCTTTTCCTGGTCTTTTGGTGCGACTGGAATTTGGAAGAAACCTGAGCATCCATCAAGACAACAAAAGTGACTTTTGCCTGATAAACGTTCAAGCATTTGACCTATAAAAGGAAGAGGGAAATGATCTTTTCTAGTGTAAGAGTTCAACTTCCTGTAATCAATGCAGACATGCCACCCATTTTGCACTCGAGTTGGTACCAAGTCACCTTTAGTATTTTCCTTTACTATCACGCCGTTTTCTTGGGCACGACTTGAACCAGACTTGCCCATCTACTGTTCAAAATGGGGTGGATTATGTCAGCATCCAATAGCTTAATTATCTCATTTTTTACTACATCCATCATATTTGGGTTTAACCGCCTTTGGGCCTCTCGCCTTGGTTTTGCGTTATTCTCCAAGTAGATTCTGTGTGTGCATGTCAAAGGGCTTATTCATTTTAAATAGACAATGGTCTAGCCAATCGCGTCCTTATGACTTTTTAGTACCTAGATCAAACTTTGTTCTTCGAGTTTAGAGAGTTTGTTTGAAACTATGATTGATAGGGTATTACCTTTCCCCAAAAATGCATACTTAAGATGTTCGGGAAGCGGTTTCAATTCCAATTCCGGAGTCTGCACAATAGAAGGTAAAAGTTTAGTGTTTGATGGAGATAATAATTCATTAACAGATTCATAGTCATCAGATATAAATTTAGATTTATCTTCATAAATCGACTCAAAAGCCTCATTTACTAATAAGTCAATTATGTCGATACGATTTACGCTCAAAATTTCACTTGGATGACTAATGGCATCGTAAACATTAAACTTCACGATCTCCTTATCAAATTCCATCGTAAGAGTTCTGCTTCGAACGTCGATCTTGGTGCTAGCGGTGCAAAGGAAAGGTCGTCCCAGCAGGAGGTTCGAAGATCCAGTAGTGTTATCCTCCATTTTTATCACATAAAAATCTGCAGGAAAAATAAGTTCATTATCTTTTACCAGTACGTCCTTGAGGACTATTTCGGAGTGCACAACAAACCTGTCTACCAACTGAATTATAACACCTGTTTTCGTCAAAAAACCCACGTGAAGTGATTTATAAATAGAATAAGGCATAACATTTATGGAGACCCCTAAATCACACATGGCCTTCTTAATTCCCAAATGGCCTATTTTGCATGGTATAGCTAACATACCCCTATCTTTGCATTTAGCCGGCATTTTTCACTGTAATACTGTAGAAACATTCTCACCAACACTTACCTTTTCCTGTTAGTTTTCGTTTGTTGGTGCAGAGCTCTTTGAGGAACCTGGCATACCGTAGAATCTATCTAATGGCATCCAATAGTGGTAGGTTGATCTCGACATTTCTGAATGTTTCGAGGATCTCCTTGTCTTCCTTACTTTTTTGACACTAATTTAATCATCCTGGGAATAGAGGTTGGACTTTCGATAATGGAGGTTTTACTCAGAACTGTTCGTCGTTTTCGGGTTTCTCCTGGGGAATTTCTTGGCCAAGAATCTTGCCAGGAATTGGAACCAGTACCTTTCCACTTTGCATCGTCACTGCATTTGTGTTTTGCCTCGAGTTTGGTTCTGTTTG